>NC_045455.1:87993089-88010055 GCF_002776525.5 Piliocolobus tephrosceles
TCAATTGCTTTCGGTTGGTGAAAAACGAATTCGCTTCCCAGATTGTTCTCCCGGCTGCCAGGCTCTGACGTAGAGAGGCCGGCCTTCAGCCTCGCGGTGCCTTGCCCCTGCCCCTTCCTCTTTACTCCCATCCTGTTTCCCCAGCCAGGGAAGCCGGACACTGCGGGATTGGGTGCAGTTTCCTTTCCCTGCCTGCCTTTCTGCACCTACCTGGCGCCCCTAGATGTCTGCCCTTCCTTAATGGAGCGCGGGAAGTGAGAGGATCCGGGGCTCCGAAGGCGATCTGGGGCCTGGGTCAGAGGTACCCTTGTCCCTACTCGGCTTCCTCGACGTGCACTACCAAGGAGTCCTGGGTTCCCGGATCCCCTGCTCGAGGAGGATCTATAGTGTCCGAAGCCCTGAGCTGGACTCAGCCTCGGCTCTCTAGGGATGGCGCTGGGGGCGCGGGCTCCTGGGGCGAAGATGGGCTCAGCGTACAGGGAAGGAAGGAGTTTACGCTCCCAGGAGTGTCGGGTGGGAAAGATGCTTCAAACTGGACCAGAGAAGCGCTGCTGTGAGGGATGGCCTCGTTAACTCCCCGATGTAGTTTAATCCGACCTGGGATAACCCAAGGTGCCGGAAACAGAGAGAAGGCTCCTGGGAGCTCTTGGAGGTAGGGCGGCCGGGTGAGAACCGGAAAGGAGAAAGGGGTGGGGAGCCAGGCTTACCTGTCCACTGGCCTTTCCATGCGTGAGCTTTGGTAGACTTCATCCATGGGAAAGGCAGCTGGACGCGGTTGGGTTCCTCCAGGACGCCCGGCTCGGCTCCCTCCGGGAAGGGGCCGGAGGGCGGATGGGGGAGCGCGAGCTGAGCCGGGAGGTGGTGGTGGAGGTGCGCCACCGCGGGGTCGTCGGCGAGCGGGGGCACCTCGTACGGGGAGATGTCCGGGGGGCTGCCCTGCTCCAGCGCGCCCAGGGCGCCGGGGAACGGGGGTGGCGGCGGCGGCGGGGGCTGGCGGCCCATGTACAGGCACGCAGGGGGGCTGGCGCTGAACTCTGGCGCCGGGCCTCGCTGGAACGCGCATGGGTCCTTGTAAAGCTGCGTGGCCGCGTAGTACTGCTCCTCGCCGTTCATGGCTGCGGCCCGGGCTTGGGCACCGAGAGCCGGGAGTCGGGAGCTGGAGCCGGGGACTTGGCACTGTGCGGCGTTCCCACTCCCGGCGCCACCCCTGCTCACTTTGACAGCACCGCACTGATCTCAGAAGGAACCCACAGCCTGCGGGGACCGGCGGGCCGGCCGCCGCACCATAGGCTCCGCGGGGCCCCACGTGGTTCAGCCAGGGGCCGTGATTGGCCTGGCTCACCGCCCTAAGAGGCGAGGCCAGGTACCCGCGAGCACCTGCTTTCGTTCCAATTTTCTCTCTCAGCTGAGTTTGCTGCACACCCCTGAACGGGCAGCTGGCGGTGCTCTCCAAAGTGGGCGCTCACGAAAACATTAGAATCATTCATTTATAGAAACATTTTCACCGTGGCTTAGACGTTTCTATTTTCCTACATTTTCTATTATATTTGATAATGGACATAGTGTGTTTGTTAATTGATATAGTTTACAAGGAGACATGTTGAGCTTTTAATTTTTTTTAACTGTTGGGGAAAATGATGAAAAATGTTTGTAGACCTAGCTCTCTAGCTCGGAAGAATTTGATTCTATTTTATTTATGAAGTTTGTTCACAGCCACCAAGGTGTCTGTTAAAAAACACACAAAACCCTGGCATTCGTTGTATGTTTTTACTTGTGGATGTGCTACAAGTACTGGGGTGTAAACGGTAACTTCTGAAGCATTCACAGAGACTTTTGTAAATTCTTTTTTTTTAATTGAAGGGTATTACAAATTTTGGTTTTGGAAAATTGGGGCCCATTTGGCCAACCCGGAATGTAGCTTCCCAGTACAGCGAGGGGGAAAGACGCGCGCGACCTTCCTCTTGGGACTGCCAGGCAGGGGCAGGTGTTGGCACGAAGGTTCCAGACCCTTGACCTCTCTCTAGGGCCGGACCCTGGGGGAGTTTGCCAGCGGAGAACACCCACTGTCTTCTGCTTGCAATTGAAATAAGGCAAGCGGGAGAGGGGGAAGTGGAAGAAGAGTTACCTATTTAGAAAAAAGGAATAAAAACGCTGCATTTTCCCTGATAACATTTGTGCTTGGCTTCAAGTCATTCCGTAACTTCTGGACATTCTGGGGTCCTGACATAAATAGGGCCACTTTTTCCGCACGCACTGAGGCGGATGAATGACCTCCGGGTGGCGGTGGCGTCCAACCCCTGGCCTGGGCATGACCCGCTAGACCTGGCGGCGGACTAGCCTCTGACCGGGTACTGCCGAAAGGAGGACGTTTCTTGAAACACCACCGAGGGTTTTAGAAAAACTAGACATCTTTGCAGAAACGTCTCAGCAAGAGACAGCATGAACCACAAAGAACCAAGCCAGGGAAAAATCACTGCACCGCCTTTCCTAAACAATGTACCAACATCCAATGACCTTTGAGAGTCTATTTTAATGTATTTCTTCCTACTGGAAATATTTGTATTTTAAGTGCGGATTGAATGCTCTATTCTGAGTACTCTTTATTTTTATTAAAAGATAAAAAGCTAGTCGGGAATGTGGACTTCTCTGCAGATTCCTTGTGTCGCGGGAGGCTGGTGTCGTCTCAGCATTTGCTCCGATGTGTGAGAGCTCATGTGTGTGGCTTCCTGGCCAGTGGCCTCATGTGTGTGGCCCTGATGTGTGGCTCCCTGGCTTGTAGATGCCCTTGCTGTCACCGAAGACAGGCCAAGGGAAGCACAGCGGTGGACAGGCAGAGTTTCGGTGATTTCTTCAGGGAAAAGTGCCACCTGCAGTCTTGTTGGGGGCAGAGAGTGAAAGGCCATGGGGCCGTGCACCTAATCTCTGTGCGCCCGCGTCAATGAGTCCATTGTCTGCGGCCGCGGAGAACTCCACCCTATCGCCCTGGCCGCGAGTGACCACATCGATCAGGAGGGCAGACTGGAGGGGGTTGCCCGGCCGCGGCGTGTTGACCCTTGGAGATAATCTGCCGAGTCGCCGCGGGTTGACTTGGCGACGCGGTTATGAGCGGACGCCGAGCTCCGCTCAGGACAAAGATCGGCCGCTTTTCCCTCCCCCTCCTCTTCCTCCCCCTTCCCCTCCTCCCTGGGCACCCCCACACCCGCTCTGGACTCAGTCTGCGCCCCACTCTCCCTCCCCTGCTCCCCGCCTCGCCCGCCACCCCGGAGTGTTTACTTTGCACTTCTCAACTAATTGCACATTTCTGTAACTTGGTCTCCATTTCGATGCTTCATTTGCTTCCATTTAATATTTTTGCTCGGCCCTGCAGAAAGAAAAGAGGCTCTCAGCAGAAAGCAATCCGCCCATGGGGGTCGCCGGCTAAAACCCGGGTACCCTCGGCAATAGGGGAGGAGGCAGGGAGCGCCGGAGGTGTTCATGGAGGCACGTTCTCACTTTCACAATTAGCATTTTCTGCTGCCTGCGACCTAATGAAGGGACCCAGGAAGCAAAGGTCAAACAACCATTTATTATTGTTGTTATTATTATTAGAGGAGACAAAGTTATCTGGAATTTTATCACTTACAGCCGTATAAAAAACGTATCCCGGGGAACCCTCCGCTGAGTAACATCGTGTGTTGTACTCCCCTGTAGATCTAGCTTCTGGTATCGTAAAATCGCCGAGTCCATTACAGGCGAAATGCGTTTCCGCTCTGAATCCCCGCTGAAGCCTGCGCCCCCTCCAAGCCGCCTCGCCCACGGCAGGCCTGGCAGCGATACCGAGCCATTAGGCGAGCACCTTCCCGAGCCATTTAACAGCAGCTCTTATGGATAAATAAACAAAAAAGGCTGTAAACCAATTAAAGTGTGGACAGTGAAAAAGTCGTTTATTAGCAGGACGTCCTGATAGTTCTCGCTGATACTGGAGGTCCTCGCCTGCCCTCTTCCCCCTTTCCCTTCACAGAGACGCGGTTTGCACCCGGGAGAACACAGGTTACCTTGTTCTCGGTAAGTGGCTAAGTCTTCCTCAGTGGTTTCAGAGGCACGCTGCGGGCTGAATTTGGCTTGGTGATAAGATTTTTTAGCCATTGCATCCCATTATAAATAAAAAACCAGATGATCCCACTTAATTCCAAGGTATACATCATGAGTGCACATGGAATTTATATTCATTTTATAATTAAATCTCTGTTGAAAATAAAAATTAAATTATTTCTTGAGTTGGAAAATTCTGTAAAGCAAACGATGTGATGTGTGGAATGAGAATCCTTCTACAATTGATTGCACTTTTGTTCATCAGCATTTCATTCAGTGAGCACTAATGTAGGCAGGTTTTCATTCTCCTAAGTCTAATCAATTTTTCCCTCCTGCTGGTTTATGAATACCCAGACTTGGCCGGGCGCAGTGGCTCACGCCTGTAATCCCAGCACTTTGGGAGGCCGAGACGGAGGGATCACGAGATTAGGAGATCTCCAGACCATTCTGCCTAACACCGTCTCTACTAAACCCCGTCTCTACTAAAAATACAAAAAAAATTAACTGGGCATGGTGGCGGGCGCCTGTAGACCCAGCTACTCGGGAGGCGGAGGCAGGAGAATGGCGTGAACCCGGGAGGCAGAACTTGCAGTGAACCGAGATCGCGCCACTGCACTCCAGCATGGGCGACAGAGCGAGACTCTGTCTCAAAAAATAAAATAAAATAAAATAAAACAAATAAAACAATAAATAAATACCCAGAATTTGGTATCCAGGTCTGAGAGGGACCAGGGAAAAATCCAGCTTGAGTTGTGGGGATTGGAGAGAGGAAAGGACCTCAGACTTTGAATGAAGGTTTTCCAAGATTCGTAGGGCTGAGCAATCTAGTGAAAATAAGCGGAGAGCTAAAATTATTTTCCGGATGATTCAGTGCTCCCTGAACTGTACAGATAAAAGCAGCTTAAAAACAGAATTTAATTGGGTAATTGTCTTATTCCATACCTAGTTAGCCCTCTCTGGTGTGAAAGGAGTAGAGGGGCAGGAGCGGGGTGCTCGGTGTGCCCCAGTACTGTCTGCTGCTGCCTCCAGCCACTGCTCAAGGCTTCCTCCCCTGGGAGTGGACCCCCAGACATGAGCTCTTTCCACTTTTGCTTTAATCCTTCCGTGGCCCTCAGTTCACTCTGCTGATGAAGGGAAAATTATGAAAGGACGTCGAGGCTCCAAAGGATCTGAGGTCAGCTGTTGCTTCCACCCCTGGTGTTCCCAGTGGCCCACCCACTACAGCTCTGGACTCACCCCTTTGGTTGTCTCATCTCTAGTTGTACCTTCCAGATGTGCAGTCTCCAGAAATCCTTGCTGCTTCCCTTCTGAGCTTAGTCCTGGATAACCAGTTCCTTATTTCCTTTTCTTTGCCTTCCACCTCCTCCTCCCACCACCATTTCCTATGACTAATCCTTTGTTCTCCTAGGAGCCTCTCCTTACCTCCAGGTTCCTGCTGCAGCCCAAAGAAGGCTTGACCCACACTATCCTCCAATCTCCTTTCTCAACCTTCCTACATTTCACATGGTTTATGGTTTGAAGGACCCAGATTTTCGGTAACATGTACTGATGAAATGCCTGTAGATCTCTTACTGTGCACCTGCCTGCACACTCTTTGAGTGACCAAAACTCATTGGTAGAAATACGCTCTGGCTTTGGTGGGTCACAGAAAGGTCAGGAGCTGCATACGCCTGTCCTCTACACTAGGTTTTGTTCTGCACAAGCTGTGTGTCCCTTGCTAAGTTATACGACTTCACTAAGCTTCCCTGTCCTTATTTGTAAAATGGAAATAATAGCACTGTCCCATAAGCTGGCCCCGTTGCATATAGTAATCATAACGGCAAATGCATGGAACCAGGCGTTGTTCAAGTATTTTCCAACGTTAACCCCATGAGCCAGTTACTGTCATCCCATTTTCCACTGGAGAAAATTGAGGCCCAGTGATGTTACTTGCCCAGAATCATATAGCTAGTAAATGGCAGAGCCTAGATCCAAGCAGAGATGATGTGGCTTTTTCTTTTCTTTTCTTTCTTTTCTTTTTTTTTTGACAGAGTTTTGCTCTGTTGCCCAAGCTGGAGTGCAATGGCGTGATCTTGGCTCACTGCAACCTCCACCTCCTGGGTTCAAGTGATTCTCCTGCCTCAGAAGTAGGTGGGGTTGCAGACATGTGCCACTATGCCTGGCTAATTTTGTATTTTTAGTAGAGATGAGTTTTCACCATGTTGGTCAGCCTGGTCTTGAACTCCTGACTTCAAGTGATCCGCCCGCCTCAGCCTCCCAAAGTACTGTACTGGGATTACAGGCGTGAGCCGCCAGGCCCGGCTGTTTTTTTGGTTTGTTTTGTTTTTTTTTGTTTTGTTTTGTTTTTTGTTTTTTTGAGACTGAGTCTTGCTCTGTCGCCTAGGCTGGAATGCAGTGGCACCATCTCGGCTCACTGCAGCCTCTGCCTCTGGGGTTCAAGTGATTCTCCTGTCTCAACCTCTCTAGTAGCTAGGATTACAGGCACACACCACCATGCCCAGCTAATTTTTGTATTGTTAGTAGAGACAGGGTTTTGCCTGTTGGCCAGACTGCTCTTGAAGTCCTGACCTCAAGTTATCTGCCCACCTCAGCATCCCAAAGTGCTGGGATTACAGGCGTGAGCCACTGCACCTGGCCTTGATGTGGCCTTAAAATCCATTCTGTTGGCTGTGACACTATACGATCTTACTGTATAGTAGGCACTCAAAAAATGTTCTTTATTGTTTTTGTGAGAATTCAATGAGACAAAACATCTAATGTTCTTGGCACTTTGAAAGCATTCAATAAATGGTCATCTCTTCCTTTCTCCCCCAGCATTGCTTTCAATGTGCGTATAAGCATTGAACTATTGGCTATTACTGCATCCAGAAGAATGGCAGGCTATCACCATGAGCTGATGTCTAAAGATATTTCCAGATGGGTAGACCTGGAAAGGTATATTCAGGAACACTGGGAGGAAGTACTTAGTAGGTATATTACTCAGTGTTTTAGGGGAATGTGCCCCCAAGTACAGTCCTGCTTAAAAGGGGTGGAGGAGGGGGATTGCTGGAGGACCCTCATGTAGCTATCAGCACACCACAGAGACTCTATAGGCGTGGAGAAGGGGCAGGGCCTTCTTTTTCACAGTCAGGAAAGCCAGAAGAAAGACTTGAGTGGGTGAACTAATCACAACTCAGAATGCTTTAGCTAGCCCAGTAGGTGTGGAACCCAGCATCTAAGTAGTGTGTTCTGGCCCGAGGCCACTCTCCTAGCATTGTCTGTGGTTCTTGCATTCTTGGGTTGGAGATGAAGCTGTCATCATAAACTCAGAGGAAACCTTAGATTGCCTGGGGAGGGAAGGAAGTCATTCTAGGCTCTAGGCCAGAGCAGAGCTGGAATCCTGCCCCATTCCTGCTTTTTTCCACATCAGAAAAAGGGTCATGGTCAACCCTGGTTGTCTTTGTGAGGGTGCAGGAACACTACCATCACAGTGATTCCTCTGTGTGTCCCCCCAAATCAAGATCCACATACAAATGTTAAAATTAGAAATCGATGGGGTTAAGATGGGAGAGTCAATTCTAAACTCAGAGCAGCACAAGTGAAGCCTTCTTTTTTGACAGCCTAGGCCAGGTCCACGGCCTCTCTTGCAAAGATTAAAGTAAAAGACTGACTGTGGTCTCAACTTTATCAAATTTTCCTATTAGGAATTCTTCTTATGGTAAATATCTCTTAGCAGAATATTGTTGTGCACAGACACACAGTATTTGAATACATTTATTTTTTATATTTTCTCCAGTTACATATTGCAACACATTTACCTTTAGGCAAATCTCAGAAAAAGACAAACTCTTACTAATCAATGAAGTAATATAGATTTATAGGGAAGTGTGATTCATGAACTGTGTATATCAAGAATTAGTGGGATGCTTATAAAATGAAAATATCGGAGCCCAACCCCAGATCTTCTGAATAACGATATGGGGGTGAGTGAGACTGGGGAGTCTGCATTTTAAACACATACATGGTTATTCTCTTTTTTTTTTTTTTGACAAAGTCTCTCTGTTGCCTAAGCTGGAGTGCAGTGGCACGATCTTGGTTCACTGCAATCTCCTCCTCCTGGGTTCAAGCGATTCTTCTGCCTCAGCCTCCCGAGCAGCTGGGACTATAGGCATGCGTCACCATGCCTGGCTAATTTTTTTTTGTATTTTTAGTAGAGATGGGGTTTCACTATGTTGGCCAGGCTGGTCTTGAACTCCTGATCTCTTGATCTGCCTGCCTTGGCCTCCCAAAGTGCTGGGATTACAGGCGTGAGCCACTGCGCCTGGCCACAGTCGTTCTTATGAACATTATAAATTAAGAACAATAGACACCTCAAGTATAATTTATTATATACAGATTCATATACTCTCTTAAAGAACACATGAAGCATGCACATTCAAATAAAAATATACCTTGCATCATGAGGTTATGGTGAGGTTGAAATAAAGAAACCTTAGAAAAATGCCTAAGTCAGTGCAGAAAGCAGAAGTTCAATAGATGTTATTTTAACCCCTATATGGACAAGGTGCTTATCAATCCTTAACATTCTCATAGGTTTGCCTTTCTCTCTTAGACATCACCCATTTTTAAATTTTATTTATCTTCTTAATTGAGACAGGGTTTCCCTCTGCCACCCAGGCTGGAATGCAGTGGCACAATCTTACCTCACTACGGCCTCAATCTCCTGGGCTCAAACAATCTTCTCTCCTCAGCCTGCGGAGTAGCTGGGACTACAGGCATGCTCCACCATGGCTGGCTAACTTTTTCTTTTTTTTGGTAAAGACAAGGTCTTGCTATGTTGTCCAGGCTGGTCTTGAACTCCTGGCCTCAAACGATCCTCCCACCTAGGCCTACTAAAGTGCTAGGATTACAGGCATAAGCCACCCTGTTCACCATCCATTCTCTGTGACTAAGTATTAAGGGAGGATCAGCATGATCTTCCATTGCTATTGTGTTTACTTGGACTGAGCTCTTTAGAAACAGCGGGACTCTCCTTGAGATGTTAGTGTGGCTCCAACACGGGCTCTGTGAACCTGAGCTGAGCATTTCCAGTCACGGTAGCTACCACATAAGGACAAATAAGGGAAGGCAATAAAAGCAAAGCAAATTGATTCATCTCCAGGCAGTACCATTAACTTGTGTCTTAATGCAATGCTCTGTCTACACTGAACATGACCAAATAGCTTCCTTTAAAGGTAAATGAATTTTATATAATTTGCAGCTAATTCCATTTAATTCTGCCCACATGAGCATGTGATAAGGGAATGTTAAACTGGTTAACAACAACAGGCTAAAAGGGGCGTTCAGGAGGAGCCAATATTTGATTTCCAAGTGCTGTGGCTCAACTCTGAGAAATCCAGATTACTATGAGTGTGTTGGTTTCTTGGTTATTTGCTTTCTGTTCTCCTAGCTCCTGAGTAAAGGGCAGCGAGAAAACACTAGGATCCCATCTGTCACAATGAGGCCAGTTACAACAGCAGCAACTACTCTTTTTTCTTTTTTAATAAAAATCACTCCTGGTCTGACAAATTCCCTTTGGACTGCAGGGAATCAGGAAGAGTAAAAATACTAGAATCAATAACGACTTTGTTATCTAGTAACTTAAACAACCCTTGCCTGCTGGGATGGCAGAACAGGCTTTCTTATCTTGGAAACAGGGAAACTTTCTGGATAGCAAATTATTTTTCACCAAATGTTTCTAACTGTATTAGGTTCCTAGAGAAAGTGCCTAAGGTAGGAACCATGCAAAACTGTAATCACTTAGACATGTTATTTTAAAACATGGGAAAGAATTAGGTCTTTAAACCTAATACTTATTGTTTCCTCTTGCTATTCAATAGAATGTCGGCTGGGCACGGTTGCTCACGCCTGTAATCTCAGCACCTTGGGAGGCTGAGGTGGGTGGATCACTTGAAGTCTGGAGTTTGAGACCAGCCTGGCCAACATGGTGAAACCCCATCTCTACTAAAAGTACAAAAATTAGCCGGGCCTGGTGGCGTGCACCTGTAATCCCAGCTACTGGGGAGGTTGAAGCAGAAGAATCGATTGAACCTGGGAGGTGGAGGTTGTAGTGAGCCGCACTCCAGCCTGGGCGATAGAGTGAGACCCTCTCTCTCTCTCTCTCTCTCACACACACACACACACACACACACACACAAGTCAACAGTTGTATAATTATTTGAATACTGAAAACTTTGGGAAGTTCTTATTAAATGTCTGGATCATCTGGTCAACTTGATCTTCCTTCTTGTATCTTCGCTTGCCCCATGCTGTGCTCTCCTGAGAGCCTTCATCATTTGCATTGCGGTCTTGAGAGTCAGGAAAGCTCTCCACTGAACAATCTACCTAAAAAGCAGCAGGGAGTGGGCCGCATTTGATTTGGGTGTTGCACACTTATTTCTTTGCATGTAAGTAGTGATGATTTGGTTCAAGAGCTATGAAATATGCTTTTTTTTGAAGAGAGCCATCTCTCCGAGAGTGCGGCTGCATGGAACAGCAACTAACTACGTTATGCAAACACCCACCAAAGAGATTATTGTGACCCGATTCATTTAGATAATTGAAGGGAAAGTAGAGGCTGAGAAGCTTTAAGGATCAAGTTTGTCTTTACTGCTCCAATTTGCCCCCGTGGTTGTCAATTGTATGCTGAGCTTTCAGTACAAACCCTATCATTTTGTCACAGGTGTTTGAACCACAGCAACTCCATTTTGAATAGGGCCTAGGTAAAATGAGGCTGAGACCTACTGAGCTGAATTCCCAGGAGGTTAAGGCATTCTTAGTCACAGGATGAGATAGGAGGTCGGGACAAGATACAGGTTATAAAGACCTTGCTGGTAAAACAGGTTGCAGGAAAAAAGCCAGCCAAAACCCACCAAAACCAAGATGGTGACAGTAGTGACCTCTGGTCATCCTCACTGCTACACTCCCACCAGCGCCATGACAGTTTACAAATGCCACAACAACATTAGGAAGTTACTCTACATGGCCTGAAAAGGGGAGGCATGAATAATCCACCCCTTGTTAGCAGATAATCAAGAAACAACCATAAAAATGGGCAAAAATGGGCAACCAGCAGCCCTCAGGGCTGCTCTGTCTATGGAGTAGCTATTCTTTTATTCTTTTACTTTCCTAATAAACTTGCTTTCACTTTACTCTGTGGATCACCCTGAATTTTTTCTTGTGCAAGATCCAAGAACCCTCTCTTGGGATCTGTATCGGGACCCATTTCTGGTAACAATTTCACATTAACACCTCACAGATGTATCTTGAAAGTCAGCACAGGCAGCTGTATATAATATCTACAATATATTCCATATATTCAAAATTAAATAGTATTATCTTTGTTTCCTAGATTTTATGGCCAGCCTACATTTGTAAACTGACCTAATTTCTATTGGTTTTTCTTGGGAAAGAAGCATACATGGAACTAAAATTCAATTTAGGGGAATAAATTTTTTTTCTTTTTCTACCAGTGGTGTATTGTAAAACACAATCAATCAGTGTTGTCTACTTCATTTGCAAAGCAATTTGTTAGACTCTGCCAACATGGTCACAGTCAAACCTTGAAGTTTCTGAAAGTTAGAGATTGCCATGAATCCAGATAAACAGCAGTGTTTTCTTACCTTCCCAGCAAATTGTGACAGGTGATAACAAAAAGGCAAACAAAAGTCTCTAACCCCTAGCCTGGTGTAATCTGTCTCCTGCCCTGTAATTACACAGAATTGGGATTTTTCTCAAGAAAGTAGAGTGACATTATTTACCTTTTTGTATTTATATGACTGGTAGCCAAATTTAAACATAGTACCTAGCGAAATTCAGTAAGGAAAAGTACTGGGAAACATTAGAATTTTCCCCTCTTCCCCTGCTGTGTTTCCTTATGAACCTCTTCCCTGCAAACCTTTGGTCATTTTTTAAGAGAAAACTGATCTTATGCCGTCTACTGTTTATAATAGTCTAAGATTTTGGTTTTGATTATTACTTGATAGGAGGAGAGAAAAGAACTGGAGATGGTTTCTGTATATTTCACCTGAAAAAACAATTTGACAAAGTCGATGGTGTTTCAAGAGAGTTTTTTCAGTATGTTCAGTGAAGAGCAGTGGAGAGGTCTTGAAAACTAGATAGCCACATGGCCTGACCTGTTCCTCATTCTCATGTAATCCAAACTCCATTTTTCTACAAAGACATACTCAAAAAGATCAGTTTTGTTCAACTTCTAAGAAAATCAGTAATTAGAGCAATAGAAATAAGTAGCACCTCAGCACCAAATTTTGCATGAAACCCTTACATCTGTCCAGTTCCTAGGTGTTTCACAAATTTTATCTCCTTTCTTTTGCTCTCTGCATCCACATGGAGCCTTGCAGCACATCTTCAGTTTAAGCCAAGGAGTCATTATAGTTCTTCCTCACTTGGTGCCTTGCAGAAACGCATTTTTTTCCCAACAGATGAGCAAAGGTACGGGTGGCTCTCCATATCCCCCGGGGGATTGGTTCCAGGACCCTATCCCACTCCCCCAAAACACCAAAATCCGAGCATTCACAGGTTGAAAGGGTCAGCTCGGCTCTCTGTATCCTCTACTTCCGCATCCTGGGATCCAACCAACCACAGATTGAAAATAATGTGATTGGTTGGATCCCCCCAGTGCAGAACCTGCGGATGCGGAAGGTCAACTGTACGGAAGTCACAGTTTTGACATCGTTGTGTTAGTTAAGCAGCTCTTTGAGGTTATAATGAATGCTATGAATCATTTCTCCAGAAAAACACATATGTGTGTAAGTACACAATATTCTGCCTGAGATTTTGGGAAATTCATAACCCCCACCCTCCCTTCCACAGTCCGTCTATCACCTGGAACCAGTCAGTGCCCACCTTGTACTTTTCATCTCTACTTGTGAATTTTTGGTTGCTGCTACTGTGCACTCTCTGGAACTTTATAACAGTTGCTCCCTTGTAAATATTCACAAGGATCATTGTTTGTTTATTGGATTGGGGATATTCGTGCTGTACAGAGGGGACTTATATGTTGGATAATTATCGCTCAGTTTTCTTACTGTAATCACCTGCTCCACAAGGGTAATAAACATACTGAAGGTCAAATAGTGAGTTTGGAAGATATGAAAATAATAATTCTAAGATTAATTAGAAATTCATAGACTTACAGATGCTTTGAACTGTGACATTGATCTGTTGCCATAAATGGTAGTTTGGCTTAAGATTGTTTTTTCCTTCCTCCCCTTGTCTAAATATCTACTCTGTGCCAGGCACTGTTGCCAGGCTTTGGAGATTTAGGAGAATCAGACATGATTTTTACCCTGGGGGCCTTAGATTCTAGTAATGGGAAAAAGAGTGCACACACACACACACACACACAGACATACCCCCCACAAAACACACCACACATGCACCACACACACAACATACACATCACACAGACACCACACACACAACACACACAGCACACACCACACACAACACACACACAAAACACACACACAGCACATACAATGCATATACAACACACACCACACACCACACACATACACACACCACACAAAATACACACGCATCACATGCCACACACAACACGCAACACACACGCACGTACACGCACACAGTAAAAAAAAAAAACTCTAGATGCTCCTAAAGTGTGGCCCTTCCACCTCTGATTGGAAGCTGGTGAGCACGTTACTCACACAGAGGCAGTCTGTCTCCCTTGTGGCCCGGGTTCCAGTTGTTTCCTGAAAGCAGAGAGGGTATGGTAGGGCTTCATCACACACTCGCAGTTTGACTTTGGACTTTTAGCTGACCTGTGTTTCAATTTCTCATCTACTGAATGACAGTGTGGTAAGTGGTTAAAGGGATGGTCTCTGAAGCTGGCCTGTCCTGGCTTGAATCTTGGCATCACCATTTATTAGTTGTGTGGCCTTGGGGAGGTTTCCTTAACAGAGTTGTTAGACTTTGTTTGGCCTTGGGGATGTTTTCTGACCTCTTTGTGCTTCTGTTTCCTCCTCTGTAAAGTGGGGGTAAAGAAATGTCTTCCAGCCGGGTGTCATGGCTCTTGCCTGTAATCCCAGTATTTTGGGAGGCAAAGGTGGGAGGATTCCTTGACCCTGAAAGTTCAAGACCAGCCTGGGCAACATAGCAAGGCCTCTGTCTCTATTTAAAAAAAAAATTGGCTGGGCACAGTGGCTCACACCTGTAATCCCAGCACTTTGGGAGACCAAGGCGGGCAGATCACAAGGTCAGGAGATCGAGACCATCCTGGCTAACACGGTGAAACCCCATCTCTACTAAAAATACAAAAAATTAGCTGGGTGTGGCGGCGGGTGCCTGTAGTCCCAGCTACTCGGGAGGCTGAGGCAGGAGAATTGCATGAACCTGGGAGGCGGAGGTTGCAGTGAGCCGAGATGACACCACTGCACTCCAACCTGGGCGACAGACGGAGACTCCATCTCAAAGAAAGAAAAAAAAAATTCGCAAAAAACAAAAAAAAATTCACTTGGTGTGGTGGTGTGTACTTGTGATCCTAGCTACTTGGGAGGCTAAGGCAGGAGGCTCCCTTGAGCCCAGGAGGTGGAGGCTGCCATGAACTGTGATCGTACCACTGTATTCCAGCCTGTATGACAGAATAAGACCTTGCCTTAAAAATCAAAGACAGAAATGTCTTCTACATAGAGCCATACTCCATGAGTTAATATGTGAAAAGCGCTTTGAAAAGGACACGTCTAGCACCACGCCAAACTCTTCATTTATTCACACTGGACAAATCTTTACGTAACACCTATTCTGTGCTAGGGATAGGGGATGCCACGGTAAAGAGGTCATTTCCGTTTTAAAGACACATCTCGTCTAGTGACAGAGTCAGACAACTGGAGAGGAAACTTAAATGCAACAAGCTGATCTCTGTGGCAGAGGAATGGAGGCTATGATGGAACACTGTGGCAAGGGTGCACCCCCTAATCCTGGAGTGCTGTCCTTCCTGCTTCATTAATTCCCTAGCCTTCAGCTCCTTTAGGATTTTCCTCAGAGAGGTTTTTTTCTTTTTAAACAACTTAAAAAAATTTTAATATGGTTAAAAAGACAAAGTTTATCATTGTAACCATTTCTAAGCATGTAGTTCAGCAGTGTTAAGTGTATTCACATTGTTGTGTAACCAGTCTCCGGAACTCTTTTCCTCTTGTAAAACTGAAACTCTGTACTCATTAAACCACAGCTCCCATTCTCCCTTCCCCCAATCTCCTGGCAAGTACCTCGCAGGATTTTATAACTTTCACACATGTTCTTTATCACATTAATTTCTCTCATGGGTTCCGTCTGGCTGGAGACTTCCCTCTGGAATAATGTGCCTTTTCCCTTCCTGTGGCTACTGTGATTTTCTGGAATCCTATGAAATCATGAACTTTATATCTTCTAGAAAATAAATTGCAGTAAATTGAGCAGTGTTCTAGGAACAGGCATGTTGATCCCAGGGCTGATGGCATTGGCTGAGTGCTCACTGCTTGCCAATCCCTGTGCTCGTCTATGAGGAGGACACTAAGGGGCTGGGAGGCAGCAAGAAAGGCTCTGTTTCACATAAGTTACAAGAAAACGAGAGTGAGGAAGCACACACATACACGTACACACGTCTTAGAAATATTCACATCAACACCCAACTTGTGCACATCAAGTGCGTCTAAGAGGAGAAGGCAATGCTTTATGAATAGGAATATGGCTTTAGGAGTAGGAATTATTGACATGAAATATTGACCAGCACTATTTGAGGGAATAAGCTAGAGGCTGTTCAGAGGCTGTTGGCACAGCTGAGGTATGAAAACATGTAGCCTAGACTCATCATGGAAATGGAGAAAAGGGGAAAATCCAGGATTTAGTAGGAAGAGACTAAGGGACTTGGCGACCAGTTGAATAGGAAGCAGAGGAAAAGATGCAGGAGATGAGAACCAGTGTTATTTGATAGCTGACTTTGTGCTGGGCCCTGCTCTGGGTCATCGATCCTTAGGATCTCATTGATATTCCATAGCATTCCTGAGTTAGGGACTCTCAACTCCATTTTACTATTGAAGAAGCAGAGGTTCAGAAAGGTTGACTAGCTTGGCCAAAGTCATCTAATGAGTAGCTGGTTGAGTCATATATTACCCAGAATCTGTCTGACTCTGGAACACATGCTCTTTTATTACTTAAGTGGCCTCAGGGTTGCTAACCTGGGAGAATGATATGTGGACAGTAGAGGCAGTGGTGATAGAGGGGGCCAGTTGTCAGGGTAAGGTCATGATTAGTCCTACTTGAATATGCTGAGTTTGCAATGCAGGTGAGCAGTGTAAATCCAAGAGGCTCATGGGCACTTGGAAAGGAAGGACTAGGGGAGAGAACACAGGGCAGGGCTTGTAGACAGCGAAGTGTTGATTCTCTCATTGAAAGACTAAGTGCAAAAAGAAAAGAGAGTGTGATGGTTAATACTGAGTGTCAACTTGATTGGATTGAAGGTTGCAAAGTATTGATCCTGGGTGTGTCTGTGAGGGTGTTGCCAAAGGAGATTAACATTTGAGTCAGTGGGCTGGGAAAGGTAGATTCACCTTCAGTCTAGGTGGGCACCATCTAATCAGCTGCCAGCATGACCAGGATATAAAGCAGGCTGAAACATTTGAAAAGGTTAGACCGACTTAGCCTCCTAGCCTACATCTTTCTCCTGTGCTGGATGTTTCCTGCTCTCTAACATCAAACTCCAAGTTCTTTAGCTTTGGGACTTGGACTGGCTTCCTTGCTTCTCAGCTTGCAGAAGGCCTATTGTGGGACCTTGTGATCATGTGAGTTAATACTCCCTAATAAACCCCCCTTTATATCTATCTATCTATCTATCTATCTATCTATCTATCTATCTATCTAT
>NC_045455.1:88010065-88012628 GCF_002776525.5 Piliocolobus tephrosceles
TCTATCTATCTATCTATCTATCTATCTATCTATCTATCTATCTATCTCTCTATCTATCTATCTATCCATCCATCCATCCATCCATCCATCCATCCATCTATCTATCTATCTATCTATCTATCTATCTATCTATCTATCTATCTATCTATCTATCCATCCATCCTATTAGTTCTATCCCTCTAGAGAACCCTGACTAATACAGAGAGTGATGGGTAAATTCTTGAGGATATACTCACCTAGTGGGGAGAAAGGAGAAAGGGGACTCTGTAAAGTCAGTAAAGGACAGTGATTTGGAAGCAAAATAGTACATCTGCTTCAGTATGAAAAAAATGTGACTGTAGGGCTCGTGGTTCCAGATGGTCAGCTGTGACTCAGAAAAGTCATTTAAAAGTTCTGAGTAGAAGCCAGATTGAGGCAGGAGGATCACTGGAGCCCAGGAGTTCAAGGCCAGCCCGGAGCAACATGGCGAGACTCCGTCTCTATTTTTAAAAAGAGTTCTGAGTAGAGCAGTACACCTATCTAATCTCAGTACAGGTACCACCATTCACCCCATGTCCTCGACTTCTGTCTTATACTCACATCCTCTAGGTTCCTATTTCCGGTCCTTGCTTCCTCTTAAGTAGCTCTCAAACCAGCCCTTCCTTAATGCCCTGGGCCACTGCCTTAGTGCAGACTGGGTCTCATCTGGGCTGTTGTGACAGATGTCCATCAGGCCGCCCAGCTGCCTGCTTCTACTTACCTTAGCACGTGTACTTTTTCACCATTTTTCTTACAACATGTTCTCAATGTAATGATGTTCTCAATCTAAAAATTGATTTTCTTCTACTGTCTGGAGAGTGAAGTCAAACTCTTAGCAAAGCTCACCAAGTCCTTCAAGTTTGGGCAGCAGCCCAGCCCTCAAGTGGCTCTTTCCACAGATTCTCTGCTCCCCCACACATCACATACTCCAATCAAATAGCCCTTCTTAGCATCTCCCAGGGCAGCCTGTCCCCTCAGAAGCCCCTGCCGCTGCCTGGATTAGCACCTTCCAGTTTGATTCTGGCAAACTTCTGTTTGTCCTTCAAAGGCCAACAAAAGAGCAAATGGGGATACAGAAGAAAATATTACTCAATTCAAATTCAGAACCAAGAAAGAGGCACTCATAATCCAGGCAGTTATGATTATTAGAAGATAAATATATAAGAGGAGGTGCTTTTTAAAAAACGTTCTCTGGCCGGGTGCAGTGGCTCACGCTTGTAATCCCAGCACTTTGGGAGGCCGAGGTGGGTGGATCACCTGAGGTTGGGAGTTGGAGACCAGCCTGACCAACATGGAGAAACCCCACCTCTACTAAAAATACAAAATTAGCCAGGCGTGGTAGTGCATGCATCCCAGCTACTCGGGAGGCTGAGGTAGGAGAATCGCTTGAACCTGGGAGGCTGAGATCGCGCCATTGCACTCCAGCCTGGGCAACAAGAGTGAAAATGTCTTAAAAAAAAGTTCTCTTTCAATTTCTCAGTTTGTATTCACTGCTGAGAAGCTGATGTCCGCAGAAGAGTTTTCCCCTCTGTTTCCATTGTCCTCTCATCTGAGAAAACAAACTTCCTGCTGTCATATCAGTTGTCATCCCCCTCCATTGCTCAGGACTTTGTCCACATGATGACATTCTCTGAATAGAACAGCATTCTTAAGGCCTGCATGGTGGATAGGACAAAGGTTGCCATTCAGTTGCATCCTGGAGCACAGGATGGGTGGTTAAGATGGGTCCCCAGAAGGCCAGTACACATGGCATTGTGCTGAGATTGAACCTCAAAAATCTGAGAACACTGTGAAAAGCAGAAATGGCACATCACATTGAGAACCAGAAGATCTGCATTTCAGCACTGGCTCTGCTAACTAGTCACTGTGATCAAAAAAGAAGGTGATTTAAAGGTGAGTGTTTGTGGAACATCTTGGACGTATAATCCAGCAGCGATTTCCCATGTGGCATCTGGTGAAAGACTCTCCTACCTCCTGAAGAAATGACTTGAAACTCAAGAACCTAGTGACCTTAATGAAGGGTTAGTTAAGGCTGTTGCCCGTGGAGATGTTGCTAAGGTGAGAGATTTGCCAAAAAGAGGGCATATGGCTGGAGCTATGCTTCCAACTTCAAGCAAGAGGAAGAGTGGGATGGATGCAGGGTGAGATGTCATCAGCCTACAACACTCACACTGGTGAGGAGCGGCTGGGTAAGAGGCAGTGAGGACCAGGAGGAAGAGAGCAAGGACAGCATGGGTTATAGCGACCTGGGGCCTCTGTCTTGTCTAGGAAATCTCCTTGATTCTTGCAAATGGAACTGCGTCCCTTCAGCACCATCAGCTGTAGATCCCATCAATTTATAAGCCATGCCTAAAATAAATAAGTAAATAACCAACTAGATAAATAAAATGCCACACCTTTGCAATTCTGTTTCCTCAGTGCTCAGCACATAGCACGCGCTCAATAAATGTCTGTTGATTCTCCTTCCCTCTTTCTTTTCTTTCTTTCTTTTCTTTCTTTCTTTCTTTCTTTCTTTCTTTCTTTCTTTCTTTCTTTCTTTCTTTCT
>NC_045455.1:88012638-88022367 GCF_002776525.5 Piliocolobus tephrosceles
TCTTTCTTTCTTTCTTTCTTTCTTTCTTTCTTTCTTTCTTTCTTTCTCTTTCTTTTTCTTTCTTTCTTTTTCTTTCTCTCTTTTCTTTCTTTCTTCCTTTCTCTTTCTTTCTTTCTTTCTCTTTTCTTTCTTCCTTTCTCTCTTCCTTTCTCTTTCTTTCTTTCTTCCTCTCTTCCTCTCTTTCTTTCTTTCTCTTTCTCTCTTTCTTTCTTTCCTTCTTTCTTTCTCTCTCTCTCTCTTTCTCTCTCTCTTTCTTTCTTTCTTTCTTTCTTTCTTTCTTTCTTTCTTTCTTTCTTTCTTAGACGGACTCTCACTCTGTCTCCCGGGCTGGAGTGCAGTGGCCAGATCTCGGCTCACTGCAACCTCCGCCTCCCAGGTTCACGCCATTCTTCTGCCTCTGCCTCCCGAGTAGCTGGGACTACAGGCACCCGCCACGTCGCCTGGCTAGTTTTTTGTATTTTTTAGTAGAGACAGGGTTTCACCGTGTTAGCCAGGATGGTCTCGATCTCCTGACCTCGTGATCCACCCGTCTCGGCCTCCCAAAGTGCTGGGATTACAGGCTTGAGCCACCGTGCCCTGCCCTTCCTTCTTTCCTTCCTTCCTTCCTTCCTTCCTTCCTTCCTTCCTTCCTTCCTTCCTTCCTTCCTTCCTTCCTTTCTTCTTTCTTTCTTTCTTTCTTTCTTTCTTTCTTTCTTTCTTTCTTTCTTTCTTTCTTTCTTATATTCATAACTTCTGTGTGTCATTCGCTATTGTGTAAGTACTGGGGATTTGAAGATGAATTAGACACAGTCATTGTTATTCGTTGTTTTATTGTTTTGAAAAATTATTGTAAAAATATGATTTATGTACTCATTGCTACTTTCCCCACACATTTTATCCCCTGGGGCAAAACAAGTTTTGGGCTCTGAGGATTGAAAGGGATTTGAAGATCCACGGTTTAAGCGGGGTGAGGAGGCAGGGTGGGGAAAGAAGAGAGAGAAGCAGGAAATAGCTTTTCCAGAGATTGATTTTTAACACCCCCAACCCACATCAATATATTCTTCAGAGAGCTGGTTAATTATCAATTTTTGTGAGAAAGCAAAGCTGCTTTAGTTTTTTAAAGAACTTTGAGCACAAAGCACAGATTATACATGATTTGCCTTCAGTTCACGGAAACGTTTGCATTTTGCTGAATCAAATGATTCGTCCAGGTCTTCTGCAAGCTCTGTGTGCCTTAATGGTGCAACTTTTATCTTTATCATCTTTTTTGCCTTGTTTCTCTTCCCTCTTTTGTTTTTTATTGGCCTTATTTAAAACTGATAAATATTTTTGTATTTTCCATTTCCCTTCTATGTAGAATTAGAAACTAAAGACTAAACTGCTGCTGTTTTAGTAGTTTCCCTAAATTTCTTTCTTTTCTTTTTCTTTTTTTCTTTTTTAAGACAGAGTTTCACTCTGTGGCCCAGGCTGGAGTGCATAAGCCAAGTGTGATCTTGGCTCACTGCAGCCTCTACCCCTGGGGTTCATGCTATTCTCTTGCCTCAGCCTCCCAAGAAGCTGGGAATACAGGCATGCACCACCACGCCTGGCTAGTTTTTGTATTTTTAGTAGAGATGGGGTTTCACCATGTTGGTCTGGCTGGTCTCGAACTCCTGACCTCAAGTGATCTGCTCACCTCGGCCTCCCAAAGTGCTGAGATTACAGGCGTGAACCACCATGCCTGGCCCCTAAATTTCTTTTAACATCCATTATGATTACAAAATGTCTAACGTAGTCTAAGTTTACCCAAGACTGCTTCTCTTTCCAGAACAAGATGGGAGTGGTATTACACCTTGTTCATTGAACCAATCACTGTGTTCCTTGCGATTTTTATCTAGACATTGAGTATCATTTTTTTAAATCCCAGAATTAGGTCTTTTGATGGTTGGTAAAGGTTTTGTTGAATATACCAACACATGTTAGTGGTTTCCCATCTCACTCTCTTGCTCTTCTACCCTCCTCTCTGGGGTTACCGTTCTTCAGATGTTCTTTTAATCATTGTGTGTTGGCCAGGCACGGTGGCTCATGCCTGTAATCCCAGCACTTTGGGAGGCTGAGGCGGGTGGATCACGAGGTCAGGAGTTCAATACCAACCTGGCCAAGACGATGAAACCTCATTTCTACTAAAAATGCAAAGAAAAATTAGCCGGATGTGGCGGCAAGTGCCTGTGATCCCAGCTATTCAGGAGACTGAGGCAGAGAATTGCTTGAGCCCAAGAGGCAGAGATTGCAGTGAGCTGAGATCACACCACTGCACTCCAGCCTGGGTGACAGAGTGAGACTCCATATAAAAAAAAAACTTGTGTGTTGGTGTGTAAATGCCCTTAGTCTTTGTAGATGTCAACATGTTTTGCTTTTTCCTTCACAGAATAATGGTCATTGTGCTGGATAGCCTTTGCATGCCTTTCCAAGTCTGCTTTTCAGCCTTCTCTTTTCTGTCCTGTGCTCTGGGAGGCTGCCTTCATGTCTTGTGTTGACAGCCTCTTTCACTTTCTCCTTTACAGTAGGATTTAGTCAATGAGAGGCACCACAAGGAGATCAGATTTGCAGTTGAGATGGGATGGCACACTCATTCCTCTCTGTTCCTCCCCTGTAAGCACAACTATAAACTGTAGAAATCATAAAAGAGACACAAAGGACACTTCTGAAAGGTGGAAAGAAGACAGACTTGTTGGAGACCCCAGGACAGGAGGAACAACATAATGGCAGGGCATCTTATGGCTACCCAGCTGACAGAAAAAGGTGACCCAGGCCCTGGAGTTTCCTGACCGTTGTCTAGCCACAGAAGGCAGCCCAGGTAGCCTCATTCCTGCGCTGGATCAAATGGGAGACCCACTGACAACACAAGGTGAGCCCAGAGGCATTAGCAAGTGGGGTAAATCAGAAAATCTACTAACAATAAGTGGCCAGGGGACATGCTCTTCCTTGCCAGGCCAGAGACTCTCCTCGCCCACTGAGAGACACCAGGAAGCAGGACATCTCTGGCCAGGAAAATCTCGTTGCAACAAGCAGGCAGCTTGGGAAGCCTTATCATTCCTCTGGGCCTGAGACTTCCCTCCTCAATGTGGAGGTACCAGGTGGCTCAGCCTGGGGAAGTTCCTTCCACCCTATTAGGCAGCACATACAGAGACAAGCAGAAGTTCCTGAAGCACCAGATAAACCAAACAGATCAAAGTAACACTGTAAAAGCTCTAAAAATTAATTTGTCATTGGAACCAGAACCCATAAACGTAGGTCAGAATCTGTGTGCCAAATCCAAACAGGGTAACTGATTGCTAAAATAAGAGATTTGTTATTAATTAATAAATAATAATAGTTTGTTAATAGATCCCAGAGATTTATAATATAGTTACCAAATGTTAAGGATATATATGTATATCCTCATGTCTGTATCAGAAGGGATACAGTTTTGGCGGAGCTTGCAATAAGCCGAGATCGCACCACTGCACTCCAGCCTGTGTGACAGAGTGAGACTCCATCTCAAAAAACAAAAACAAAAACAAAAACAAAAAAACAAAAAACTACCCATCACACTAAGAACCAGGAAAATCACAACTTGAATGAAAAAAGACAATCAACTGGCACCAACACTGAGATGAATCAGATGCTTGAACTGTAATATCTTTAAGAATTGTAAAGCAGCAATCATAAAATATTCAACAACAAATTATAGATTCTTTTAAAACAACTGAAAAAACAAAAATTTCATCAAAGAAGTAATTTAAAAAGAACAAAATGGAAATTATAAAACTAAAAAACAAAATAGTCGAAACAAAAATCTTACTCATTTAGCTCAATAGTAGAAGACAGGTGACAGAGGATAGAAGGAGTAGAGGACAGACCAATAGAGTTTACACAATCTGAGCAGCAGAGAGAAGAGACTGAAAAGAATGGGTAGAACTTCCAAGACCTTTGGGGCAATAGTAAAAGATCCAACAGTGCAATCATCAGAATTCCAGAAAGAAAGGAGAAAGAAAGTGGGATGGAAAGGGTGGAGCATGAAGAAATAATGGCTGAAAACTTCCTAAATTTGGTGAAAGACATAAACCGACAGATTCAAGAAGCCAATTGAACCTCAAATAGAATAAAGTCCCTGCCAAGACACATCATAGTCAAATGTCTGAAAACTAAAGATAAAAGCATCTTGAAACCAAAGGAAAAAAACAAAAAACAGACATTACCTATAGGAAGACACCCATTTGGATTTCTTGTCTGGAACAATGGAGGCCAGAAGGAGTGGTACCACATTTTTCAAGTAAATGCTGAAAGCAGAGGATAATCAGTCATGAATCCTGTGTCTGGTGAAACTACCCTTCAGGAATGAAGAGGAAATAAATGCATTCACAGATGAAGGAAAACTAGAAGAATGAGCAGATCTACTGTAAAAGAATGGCTGAAGGAAGTTCTTAAGCAGAAAGAAAATAATAAAAGAGGGAATCTTGGAACATTAGGAAGGAAGAAGGAACAATAGAGGAAAAATACGGATTCATACAATTGACTATTCTTCTCAGGAATTTCTGTTTATTTGTTTATTTTTTTGAGACAGTGTCTCACTCAGTCACCCAGGCTGAAGTGCAATGGTGCAATCGTAGCTCATTCCAGCCTTGAACTCCTGGGCTCAGGTGATCCTCTTGCCTCAGACTCCTGAGTAACTAGGGCTACAGCTATGTTCCACCACACCCGGTTAACTTTTCAGTTTTTGTAGAGACAGGCTCTCCCTATATTGCCCAGACTAGTCTTGAACTCCTGGGCTCAAGTGATTCTCTTGCCTTGGCCTCCCAAAGTGCTCGGATTGCAGGTGTGAGCCACCATGCCTGAATCTTCTTCTCAGAAAATTTATAAATTATATTTGATGCTTGAAATAGAAACATAACACTATCTGGTACTAGAGACCATAATATTTAAGAGTGTGGAAGGGAAAGGAACTTAAATGGAAGAGTGGTTTTCACACCTCACTCCAAATGGTAGAACAGCAGCCCCAGCTGGTCAGCAGGCTGAAGTGAGAAGATCAGTTGACCCCAGGAGTCTGAGGCTGCAGTGAGCTATGATTGCACCATAGGTAATGTGTCTTTTTCTTCCTTTGTCTGGTTTCAAGATTTTCTTTTTTAATTTTACTTTTCTGAAGTTTGATTATGATGTCCCTTGTCCTGGACTTCTTTAGATTTATTCTATTTGAGGTTCGACTGGCTTCTTGAATCTGTAGGTTTATGTCTTTCACCACATTTGGGAAGTTTTCAAACATAGCTTGATAACGTAGACATCATAGTGAAATCCTGTTCTAAAAAAATAAAATAAAAAAGCCAGGCATGATGTCACACACTTGTAGTTCCAACTACTCAGCAGGCTGAGGTAAAAGGACCACATGAGCCCAGGAGTTGGAGGCTACAGTGAGCTATGGTTGTGTTACTGCACTTTAGCCTGATGGCAGAGTGAGACCCTGTCTTAAAAACTAAAACAACATCAGAAAAGTAAAATACTGATACCAGTGGACACTGATGACTCACATATGTATGTTGTAATACCCAAAGCAACCAATAAGAAAACTATACAAAGAGATATACTTAAAAAATGCTGTAAATAGAATCCTAAAGATGGAATATGAAAAAATCTTCAAGCAACCTGTAGAACAAAAAAAAAAAAAAAAAAAAAAAAAAAAGGAAAACAACAGAAAATAAAATAAAATAGGCCAGGGACAGTGGCTCACACCTGTAATCCCACTGTTTTGGGAGGCTAGGCATGAGGATGGCTTGAGGCCAGGAGTTCAAGGTTACAGTGCACTGTGATTATGCCACTACACTCCAGCCTGAATGACAAAGTGAGAAAAACAAACAAATAAACAAAATGGCAAACTTAAGTGCTAATATATTAATAATTACTTTAAATGTAAATTGTTACAATTCATCAACTAAAAGGTATAGATGGGCAGAGTGAATTAAACAAAATCACTAAACTATATATTGTTTACAATAAACTAACTTAAAATTCAGCAGCACAGGTAAGTTAAAAGTGAAAGGTAAAAAACGATACCATGCACACATTAAAAAAAAAAAGAAAAGAAGATATAGCTCTATCAATATCAGTTAAAGTAGACTTCATAGTAGAGAAAATTACTAGAGACAAACAAGAATATGACATAATGAAAAAGGATCAATACATTAAGAAGAGACAACAATCCTGAATGTACATGCAGCAAACAACAGAGCCTCAAAATACATGAAGCAAAAACTGAGAGAGCTGAAAGGAGCAACAGACAAATCCACACTTATAGTTGGGGATAGTAACACCCTACTTTCAATAGCTGTTGAAACTACTGGATGGAAAAATCAGCAAGGTATAAAAGATAAAATATGGGCTGGGTATGGTGGCTCACGCCTATAATCCCAGCACTTTGGGAAGCTGAGGTGGGTGGATCACCTGAGGTTAGGAGTTCAAGACCAGGTTGGCCAAAATGGCAAAATCCCCTCTCTACTAAAAGTACAAAAATTAGCCTTACATGGTGGCAGGAGCCTGTAATCCCAGCTAGTTGGAAGGTTGAGATAGGATAGTCGCTTGAACCTGGGAGGTGAGGGTTTCAGTGAGCCGAGATCACGCCATGGCACTCCAGCCTGGGCAACAAGAGCGAAACTCCATCAAAGAAAAAAAAAGGTAAAATATGAAAAACACAGTAAACAAGTTATCCACTGTATGATTCCATTTGTATAACATATTTAAAATAACAAAGTTATAGAAATGAGATTAGTGGTTTCCAGGGTTTAGGAGGGTGAGAGGGGTGAGTGCAGGGGGATGTGGTTGTAGAAAGGCAGCAAGGTGAATCCTTATGGTGTTGGAACTGTTCTGTACCTTGACTGTGGTATTGGATACACAAACCTATGTGATAAAATTACACAGACATAAATACATAAGCGCATATACACATACACACACATGACAAATGAGAAACATAACAAGAATAATTTGAACACATTTAAATTCTACTGTGAAATTAAAAGTTTAAATTTAAAAAGGCAATCAGATTGAGAGATTGAAGAGAGGATACTTATTTTTCCTTGCTCTGTCTCAGTGGATTGCTGGATCCCTCTAAATGGTTATACTTATTTTCTTGGAGGTGGCTCTCTCTTGTAGTGTTTATTTGGGTTCTCTCTCTCTCTCTCTCTTTTTTTTATGACGGAGTCTCACTTTTGTCGCCAGGCTGGAGTGCAGTGACACGATCTTGGCTGACTGCAACCTCTGCTTCCTCGGTTCAAGCGATTCTCCTGCCTCGGCCTCCCAAAGTGCTGGGATTACAGGCGTGAGCCACCACGCCCAGCCTATTTGGGTTCTCTTTAAGCCTAGAATTTTTATACCTTCTCATTATAGCTAACTTTGCACTGCTGTATCATCCCCTGTTGTACATCTTTAGTTAAATTTATTCCCAGTTGATTTATTGATGTTTGTTGCTATTATAAATCACATCTTTTAAAAAATCCATTTTGATTGCTGTTACTGGCTCTTGTACCTCTCTATTTTATGGTGCTGTGGATGTAATAAATACTTGATACATTTTTGTTTATTCAGAAATTTATTTCTAGAAGTTTTGAACATGTGTATGTTTTA
The DNA here is from genome assembly GCF_002776525.5 of Piliocolobus tephrosceles. NCBI lineage: Eukaryota > Metazoa > Chordata > Mammalia > Primates > Cercopithecidae > Piliocolobus > Piliocolobus tephrosceles. The sequence goes on from NC_045455.1 coordinate 88,020,250, forward strand.
CTCCTGTACCTTGTTCTCTTAGTATTAGAAACCATTTATTGATCAAAGTGCTTTAAGAAAGTGAATAAGAGTGAATAAATTTTAAAATTCTGGCTATAATATGTGAATTAGATTCATAAATAAAGTTAATGATATTTCTTGGTGCTGATTCTTAGCACAATAGAGAAGGAAAGCAGAATAAATCTTTTCTATCTAGAAGTAAAGTAGGGTCACTGTATGACATAGCTCATTATTATATTTGTTCAGAGAAACCACAGGTCAAAGTTTACCTCCCAGAGTAGTGTCTCAAGACACACTGGTGTGGTTAGAGCACTAACATTACCACCTCTAACAAAATAGTTTCAGGAACGTTGATCTTGCAGCAGCCTCACTGATAACGAGAAAGATTTTCCGCTCATTCCCACTAGACAGTAGTTTCTAATTCAAAATCTGCAGTCAGTGTATTTGATGGATGTAGCCAGACTCATGCTCATGCTCAGCTGCAAAGGAGGGTGGAAAATTAAAATGTGGTATTGTCAGCTTTGCCTTCCATCAGAACTAAGAGAATAGATATTTCCATCATAAGAGAGGAATTCGGATACTAGATTTCTATAAAAGATGATAAATGTCCACTATAATTGTATTATTTACTTCTATGTTTTTACTTTGTGTGTGTGTGTGTGGGGTGTTATTAGAGCTGCCAAGTTCTAAAAACAGACATTAAAATTTTAGTATAAATCTAGTTTACAAAATTATATACCTCTTGCATTACTGTTTCTTTCTTTTTATAGATCTATAATCCCTTATCTGAGGCCAGATACAATTTGAAATGAAGAAACTTTTGGTTTTCAAAATTGAGAATAAGAGATCAGAACTATAATATAGTAGTAAAGTTTCACAATTCTTGTCTGAAACTTTTTGGCTTTCCTTTTTTTTTGCTCTGTTGCCTAGGCTGGAGTGCAGTGGAGCCGTCTGCGCTCACTGCAAGCTCCGCCTCCTGGGTTCAAGCTATTCTCCTGCCTCAGCCCCTTGAGTAGCTGGGATTACAGGTGTTTGCCACCACGCCCAGCTAATTTTTGTATTTTTACTAGAGATGGGGTTTCATCATGTTGGCCAGGCTGGTCTTGAACTCCTAACCTCAGGTGATCCACCTGCCTCGGCCTCCCAAAGTACTGGTATTATAGGCCTGAGCTACCACACCCAGCCGCCTTTTCATTTTAAAGTGTTTCAAATTTTGGAATTGCTGGTAAAGGGGTCAAACACTTGCACATTTAGTTGTTAGTTGCATATAGGTTTCTGTTTTTATGTGTTTTTTTTTTTTATCATTACATATTCCTTCTTTGATGTATGTAATGCTTTAAAACTCTAATTCCATTTTACCTGATATTGATATTGCTACTTTTGGCTTTTTGATAAAACGCAGACTCACAGGAAGTTGCAAAAGTAATACATCAAATCTTATGAACCCTTCATACACCTTCCACCCCCCAAAGATGAAATCTTGTATAACTGTAGTACGATATCAAAACCAGGAAACTGACATCGGTACCACTTTACTGCTAACTTAACTACAGATGTTATTCAGATTTTGCCAGTATTTACATGCGTTTGTGTGCACGTGTAGTACTATGCAGTGTAACCCACATGTAGATTCATTTAATCACCACCACAATCAAGATGTAGAACAGTTCCATCACTCTAGAGGAACTCCCTTCTGCTATACTTCGTGTTTTCTTTTTCAACTTTCATTTTAGAATAGGGGATACATACGCAGGTTTGTTACAAAGGTATATTGTGTGATGATGAGGTTTGGGGTATGACTGACCCATCACCCAGATAATGAATGTAGTAGCTGATAGTTTTTCAGCCTTCCCACTCCTTCATCCCTACCGCCTTTTGGAGTCCACAGGGTGTATTGTTCCCATCTTTATGTCTATATCTACCCCATGTTTAGCACCCACCTTTTTTTGCTTTTTGAGACAAGGTCTCATTCTGTCACCCAGGCTGGAGTTCAGTGGTGTGATCACAGCTCACTGCAACCTCAACCTCCCAGGCTCAAGCGATCCTCCCACCTCAGCCTCCCAAGTAGCTAGAACTGCATGTGTGCGCCACCATGCCTGGTTTTTTTTTTTTTTTTTT
>NC_045455.1:88022467-88045482 GCF_002776525.5 Piliocolobus tephrosceles
TATTTTTCATAGAGACGGGGGTCCACCCGTGTTGCCCAGGGTAGTCTTGAACTACTGGACTTCAATGATCTGCCCACTTCGGCCTCCCAAAATGCTGGGATTACAGGCATAAGCCACCACGTTCTGCAGCTCCCACTTATAAGTGAGTACAAGCAGTATTTGGTTTTCTGTTTCTGTTACCCCAGTTTACTTAGGCTAATGGCCTCTAACTGCATCCATGTTGCTGCAAAGGACATTTTGTTTTTTTATGACTGCGTAATATTCCATGGTGTATATGTCACATTTTCTTTATCTAATCCACCGTTGATGGGCACCTGGGTTGATTCTATGCTTTTGCTATTATGAATTTCTGCTATGCTTTCACAGTCCCACCCATCTCTCTGTCCCTGGCAACCGTTAATTTGTTCTTATCTTTATACTTTTGCCATTTTGAGAATGTAAACTGAAGTCACACAGTATGTAACATTTTGAGATTGACTTTCTTTAGTAAGTGTAATGCTCTTGCGGTTTATCTAAGTTGTTGCAGGTAGCAACAAGTTTTTGTTGATGGGTAGATATTGCATTATATGGCTGTATCAAAGTTTCCTTAACCATTCATTCATTGAAGGATATTCGTGTTGTTTCTAGCTTTTGGCTATTATGAAAAAAGCTGTGATAAACATTTGGGTACAGGTTTTTGTGTGAGCATATGATTCCACTATTTTCTGGGATAATTGCCCAAAAATGCAGTTGGTGAGTCATGTGGTAATTATATATTTAGTTTTACAAGAAATTTCCAGACTGTCTTCCAGAGCGCCTGTAAAATTTTACATCCCCACCAGCAATATATGAAAGATCCAGTTTCTCTGTATGCTTGCTAGCTATTTTAATAGGTGTGTAGTCAGTTATGTCTCATTGTGCTTTTGCATTTTCCTTATGGCTGATACTAAAAAACATATTTTCTTTCTTTCTTTTTTTTTTCCACACGGAGTCTTGCTCTGTCACCGAGGCTAGAGATCAGTGGTGCAATCTTGGCTCACTGCCCTCTCTGCCTCCCAGATTCAAGTGATTCTTGTGCCTCAGCCTTGCAAGTAGCTAGGGACTACAGGCATGCACCACCATGCGCAGCAAATGTTTGTATTTTTAGTAGAGATGGGGCTTCTTCATGTTGGCCAGGCTGATCTCGAAGTCCTGGTGATCTGGCTCCCTAGGCTTACGAAAGTGCTGGTACTACAGGTATGAGCCACCACACTGGCCCCTAAAAACATATTTTCATTTGCTTTTGCCACGCATATTTCCTTTTTGGTGAAATGTCTGTTGACGGTTTTGCCTACTACTGGTTTTCTAATTGGATTTTTTAAGAAAACTGTCAAGCTTCATGAGTTCTTGATATATTCTAGATTCAAGTCTTCTATTGCATATGTAGTTTACAAATATTTTCTCCCATGTGACATGTCTTTTCATCCTCTTTAAAATATGTGTACGCACACACACACGCGCGCACACACACACACGCGCACACACACACACACACGAGATAGAGTTTGACTCTTTTGTTGCCATTTGTTGAAAGACTGTCCTTTTTCTGTTTAATTATTTTGCACCTTTGTAAAAGAATCATTGGGGCATCTTTGGGTGGACCTATTTCCGGGTTCTTTATCCTATCCCATTGATCTTTGTGCCTTTTTCTACCAATAACACACATGGTCTTGGTTCATGCAGCAATAGAGTAGGTCTTAAAAAATCAAGTAGAGAGATTCCTCTCCCTTAATTCTTTATTTTCAAAATTGTTTTAGCTATTTTAGTTCTTTTTCATTTCCATATAAATTTTAGAATAAAGTTATCCATTTCTATGAAAATATGTAATGGCATCTTGATAATAAATGTATTAAATCTATAGACTGATACGGGAGAACTGACATCTTTGTTATGTTTTCTTTCTCAACTGACCATCCTTGTCTTTCACTCCCTACCTTCTACTTTGCTTTTCTACCTTCTTATTTTACTTTTTGTTTTTTAATTTTTGCTGATTGATCCAGTTATTATTATTATTGTTATTAAATAGAGACAGGGTCTTGCTCTGTCATCCAGGCTAGACTGCAGTGGTGTGATTGTAGCTCATTGCACCTCCAAACTCCTGGGCTCAAACAATCCTACCGCCTTAGCCTCCCAAGTAGCTGGGACTACAGGCATATCTCACCATGCCCAGCTGTTTTTTTAATTTTAATTTTTGTGGAGGTAGGGTCTTGCTATGTTGCCCCAGCTGGTCTTGAACACCTGGGTTCAAGGGATCCTCCTGCCTTGGCCTCCAAAATTACTGGGTTACAGACATGAACTACCATGCCCAGCCCATGATCCAGTTATTTTCTATTCTCTTCTCTCTCTCATGTTCATTTGGAAATTGGGCTCTACTTTTCCATTGCACGTTCCTATTCCTAATCATCATTCTTGAATACAGGCTGCTATACTCATATCCAAGATGATGTGCCAGCCTCTACTACTTCATCAAATGCTCTGTTTCCCCAGTGTTCTCATCTTCCACAAGAAGGACATTTAATGTCCTTGCTGCTTTATATTATGCCCATCCAATTTCTAATGCCTAGATTTGCTAAGATGAATAGTACTTCTAGTTCCAGACTATTATTAGATTCTCTCTGGAGTATTTCTCATACTTCAAGGATTCTTAGTGTTCATAGTACGTATTCCCAGCCAGTCTATCATCATTGATTTAGATTACCCATACATATTGCAAAGTTCTTTACCTACCACTGACTTCTTTTACGTTTCCTTCCTTACAAAATTTCTTTTCCTTCTCCTTGCCCCAACTCCTCTCCTTCCTTTTAAGAGTACTTTCTGGAAACTTTTCCTTAGGTGGGTTATGTGGATGATGATCACTTAATCCTTGCATCCTAGAAAATATCTTTCTTTTGCCTGAACAAGTGGATAATATCTTGACATGTTGTAGATTCTTGAGCCCTAGGCCTTTTCTCTTAGTAATTTGTAACTATTATTCTGTCAGTCCACTGATTTCTGGTGCTGCATATGAGAAGTCCAGTGATTTTATTTCTGGATCTTGGGTTTTTGGTCTAGAAGCATGCAAAATCTATTTTTAATCTTAGAATTTTCAGATTTTACCATGATATGCCTAGGTTTGTGTCTTTTTATTACCTCTCCTATACTGCGTAAGTAAAGGCCACAAATGAGCAAACATTTCCTTGATCATTTTGTTATTACTCCTTCTTCTACCAGTTACATTTTTCCCTTCTAGCATTCATATTACTTGCTTATTGGGTCTCCAGGATCTGTCTTTAAGTATCTTTTTACATTTACATATTTCTTCTCTTTGTGTTTTTGTTCTAGGTTTTGAAATTATTCTGCTTGGCTTTCAATACTGCAATTTAAAGAATCTCTATAGTGGCAAATCTGTCATTTAACGTGTCCATATACTTATTACATTTGCAAATAATTTTTGAAAAATTTCTAGAGAGTAGGTTTTATGATATAACTAAATGTCTTTAAGTGTTCATTAAGATAACATTAGTTACTATAGTAGATAACAATTCTCATTGCCTATGGTGGAGAGAAGGATCTGTTCCACATAGTCATTCAGGGACCCAGGCTGACAGAAAGTCTGACATCTTTAATATTTAGCTGGACAGCTGGAGACATTATGAAAAAAAAACACCTGAAACCAGGTGAGTAAGTTTTAGAAATAATTATTATTGCAAGAGAAGTAGAAGTGAAGATGTGTACCATAAAACATGGAGATAAATCACAAAAAATGTCAAATAAATCCTTGCCTGCTCTTCTACCTCCAAATGGTTATGGATCCAGGTTCCCACCTGACTTAGAGGTAGACAGAGTCTTGCTTCCACTAGATGTTTCCTGAAACTCTCTATCTGTCGTTTTTCTTTTCCTACATTCTTCTACTATGGAATACAGTATCGTATGGTGGTTAAGAGCTTGTGCTCTGGAGTGAAGACAGACCTAAGTTTAAATCCAGGCTCTGCCACTAACTAGTTTTGGGTCTTCTAACTGTCATTTAACTTTGTAAGCCTTGTTTCCTTTAACTGCAAAATGGGGTAAAAATAACAGTGCCTACCTCACAGAATTTATTTTAGGATTAAATGAAATTATGTAATTACCATACTTTAGCATAATGCTTAACTTAAATAAGTGATCAATAGATGTTAGCTACTATTAATTATTATCAGCAGTCAATTGCCTGTAGGCTTGAATTATAATTTTTCTGCTGATAACTCCCAACTGCTGTCCCCAGCTCTAACTGCTCTCCTGAGTTGCCATATAACATTTCCATATCCACCTGGACACTACTACTTGGATATTCTGTCAGAATTTAAAGTCTTCCACTGACTACCTCAAATTCGCCTTTTCAGTCTTAGCTCCCAGTCTGTTCCTGTGAACACACTGTGGCCAGCCTGGACACTGCTGATCACTTCCCCTTTGTTCCTTCCACCAGGACTCTTCTCTTGCCCGTTTCTAGTTATCCAGATTTATCTCATTCTTTTAGAACAGCTCAAATGTCACTTTTTCCTGTCTTCCTTAATAAAGGAGAACTCTCTTAACTCTTAATTCTTGTAAAAGCCTGTTTTATCCTTCTTGCTTCTCACAGTGCAACTCATTACCATTAGCTCTCTCGGTCAGTCAGGACCCTCTCTGCTGCAAGAGACAGGATCTCAGTGCAAATTAGCAGAGGGGAAGGTGTGGGCTCAGAGAACCTGGAACATGGAGGAAACGTCAGGTACAACTGGATCCAAAGTCTCAGACCAGGTTATCAGGGCATGCAGCCTTTACATCTAACTTTTGCTCCCTTTTGTGAGTTGGCTTAATTGCTACCTAACGCTAACTTGTTTCTTCTATGGAGGGAAAGGGGGCCTTACTTTGCCCAGTGCCATCTTTACAGCTTGTGCCCCAAGTGCAAGAGAAACATGCTATCTGCCTCCAGCAGGAAAGTCCCTGGGGAGAATGCTGATTGGCCTGGCTTTGGTGGTGTATCATTTCTGTATTATTGAGGAGCCAGTGAGATGGAAGGGTCTGATTTTCCAAGTCTGTGTCCTGCACCCATCCCCAGATGAACAGGGGAACACAGACTTGCTGGAAGGATTAGAGGACCAGTTAGTACAGTTCACTAGCCTCCTGCACTGTGATGTAATTCCTGGAAGCTAGGAACCATGCTTTATCAGACAGCCCTGAGAACAATGTTTAGGAGAATGCTTAGTAAATTTTTACTCGATACATTTTACTAAATAAATAATCCTAGCACTGGATCTGGAAGTTCATTTGGCTATTTTTGGAACAGAGTAGTCAGGCTTTGGATGAGAATTTCAGGTTCTTTGACATATGTTATTCATTGGTGGATAGCGTTTAGGCATAAAACCTAAAGATAATAGCAAACCCTTTAAAGGCAACTATCAAAAACTCTTCTTACTTATTCGCAAATGGAAAAACTGACTTGTTCCCACTTTTAGGTACAATTTCCTTGTATAGAAAAATTTGTACACTGAGAGAAACTTAGTTGTATCCAGATCAGGGATAATCAGAATGTAAAAAAAGGATTCAGTTATGATGATATTTGTGCTAATAATTTTACTACAACAATGTGCCCTGAAAATGTAAATATGTCCTTCCAGAGGGAGGTGTGGCATGAATGGGGGCATCAGCTGCTTTTCTTGGAGCACACTCTTTGAGGGAGAGGATTAATGATTAAGAAGTAGAAAACTTGCATGACAGCTGCAGATTCGGGAAGCGTGAAGGGTGGAGATGGTGAACGCAAGGGCAAGAGGTATGCCCAGGAAAAGGGCAATGCAAAGAGAAAATAGGGAAGCTGCCAAGTGTGGGTTCAGGTGGCCACAGGGAGCCAAGGGAGAGTCTTCAAGTAGAGTCAGAAAGCATTTCACTTCCCAATGATCTAAAGAAATAACTTGGAACTGAGGATGGATAAGGGTGACCTAGAAAGTAGAGAACTGAAGTAGGTCATCAAGATACTGATCGTGTTAATGTCATGGCTACTTTCTCATTAGTTATTTAATTCCTTCCTTCCTTCTGTCATCCAGCAAGCACTGACTGAGTGCCTGTTATGTGTTGCGTGCTGAAGACACACACATACATACACTTTTTTTTTTCTTCAGAATCATTTGAGGATAAGTTACAGGTATCATGGCCCTTTACCCTGAACTACTAACTACTAAATATACGCTACTAAATAATAACTACCTCAGTCTCTATTTCCTAAGAATAGGAATATGCTTTTAGGTAGCCACAGTGCAGTTATCAACTTAACTTTACTGATACAATATTTTAATCTACTGTTCATGTTCCAGTTTGGTCAGCTGAATGAATAATGCCCTTGATAGATTTCCTCTCTCCAGTAAGGGATCCAATCTAAGGTTAGATCTCTGTCTCTTTGGCCTCCTTTAATCTGAAACATTCCCATAGCCTTTATTTGTCTTTTACCACATTGAGACTTTTAAAGAGTATGGTCCTCCTCTCCCATTTTCCTGATAGAACATTCTTCATTTTGCATTTGTCTGATGTTTCCTGTGACCTTCTCAGGGTGTCACCTCTGGAGAGTCATGGTGTCCACCTATCCCTCATTAGTACTGTTCATTTCTATCCTCTGATGAAGGTGCTATCAGATTTATTCACTGCAACCAATAAGCTGCCTATGGGGAGACAAGTCAAACCCGTGCTTTCATCAAAATTTCCCTCTGGATTTGGCATCCACTGATGATTCTTTTTTAAAAAAATTTTATTTTTAATTGTGGTAAAATATACATAACATAAAATTTACCATCTTAATCATTTTTAAGTGGACAGTTCAGTGATATGAACATTCACATTGTTGTGCAATTATTACCACCATCCATATTCAGACCGCTTCATCTTGCAAAACTGAAACTCTATACCCATTAAACAATCACTACCCATTTCTCCTGCCTTCCTAGCTACTGGTAACTGCCATTCTACTTTTCATCTCTATGAATTTGACTGAATATAAGTAAAATCATAAGTATTTGTCTTCTTTTTTCTTTCTTTCTTTTTTTTTTTTTTGAGACAGGGTCTCACTTTGTCACCAAGGCTGGAGTGCGGTGGCGTGATCTGGGCCCACTGTAGCCCTGACCTCTCAAGGCTCAGGAGATCCTCCCACCTCAGCCTCCCGAGGTGCTGGGACCAGGTGTGGGCCACCACTCCGGCTAATTTTGTATTTTCTTCAGCTAATTTTTGTATTTTTTGTTTCATCGTGTTGCCTAGGCTGGTCTCAAACTCCTGAGCTCAGGCGATCCTTCTGCCTTTGCCTCCCAAGTCCTGGGATTACAGGCATGAGCCACCATGCCCAGCAGTATTTGTCTTTTTGTGACTGACTTATTTCACTTAGCATCGTGTCCTCCATCTTCATGCATATTGTAGCACATGACCGAACTTCCTTCCTTTTTGTGAGACTGAAAACTATTGTGTTGTATTACGTACTACATTCGTTTATTTGTTTGTCCGCTGATGATTCTTGGCTGATTGGATATTTACCCTTGTGGTTGCAAAATGGTGATTTTACAACTTTGGAACGCTCCAACCTCCACATTTGCCAGCTGGTCCTCAACATTCCCCTGTAATCAAGAGCCTTCCTTCCTTCCATTTATTAATCGATGGCTCATGAAATCATGTTATGGCTCATGAATTTCCATTTTTGATGATCAAATTTGTGTAAGAAATTGCCAATTTTGGTGATCAAAACTTGTGCCAAATTTGGCCAGTAGGAGTCCCTTAAATCTCGCTTACATGTCATGCATCCATTGTTTTAAAAAAGTAATTCTTTACTTTCCGGTATAACGTGATATTCTAGACTCATCTTACATCTATCTTGCCAAGCCCTGGAATTAGCCATTTTTCCAAGATGTCCTAGTTCATTAGTGTAAAATGGTATAGAAACCAAGTTGTGAGTACCAGGGTGCTATTACTGCCGGGGTGTCTTTGCTTCTTAGCACTTTCAGCAGACAGACCTTAGAGATACATACAGGTAGTTACATATGTACATACACATACATATAAATACATGCACTCACATGCACCTGCATACATAAACACGTGCAGATAATCATGCATACACATATTTTAGAGAAAGTGAGTTCACATAATATCATTAATTCACACAGGATTATTTCTAGGCTTCTCATATTCCATAGTGTATGTACCCTCTTCTACTGTGAGAACTGGCTCCGACAACGGTAATACTTTTACTCATTTGCTTAATCCTCTAATGTATCTAAAATACTTTCATATTTGTTTTGTCCATAGTATTGTCAGACATAAACCTGCTAAAAAGAGTTCAGGATTTGTTTGAACAGGATTTGTTTGTTTTTCATCCTCCCCTGCACCCTATACACTTACCCTGTCACAACTCAAGGGTAGATACTCAAATACTATGTTTATAGATTACTTGCATTAACTCCCCCCTCACCCCTTTAGTGCTGCTACGGTATTCATTTGACTAATTATTAGGTTCATTTGTTTGTTTGCTTTCAGCTTTAACTTTTTATTTCCTATAAAGAGGCATTCCTATTGATTTACTTTTACTTTGGAATAATAATAAATTCTTATTGATTTAATTTTGCTTTTGAATATGTTGAAAATTAACATGCTTTCAAAAGCCACAACTGTACAAATAATTATATTTAGAGAATTATTATTCTCTTTTACATCCTTTCCACCCCTTTGGGTAACTGACTTCACTACTTTTTTATCCTGTTTCTTTTCATAATGATAAGCAGATATATGTATATTTTCTAATTTCTCCTTTCTTACAGAAAAAGTAGCATACTATATATGTTTTTTCTCCACTTTTCTTTTTATTTTATTTTAGTTTTTTGCTTAATAACATTTTCTGGAAGTCACTCCATATGAGTTCATAGAGATATCCCTCATTCTTTTAAAATTTCAAGTTTACAGATTCTTTCCTTGGCATGTTCAATCTATTAATGAGCCCATCCAAGGCATTCTTTATTTCTGTTGATGTGTTTGATTTCTAGCATTTCCTTCTGATTCTTACATAGAATTTCCATCTCTTTTCTTACATTAACCAACTGTTCTTGCATGTTGCTTATTTTTTCCATTAGAGTCTTAAGCATATTAATCATAATTATCTTAAATTGCTAGTCTAATAATTTCAAAAATCTCTGCTATTTCTAAATCTGATTCTGATGCTTGCTTTGTCTTTTCAGACCGTAATTTTTGCCTTTTAGCATGCCTTGTAATTTTTTGTTGAAAGCCAGTCATGATGTATTGTGTAAAAGAAGCTGAGGTAAATGAACCTTTTGTTTTATTTATTTTCATTTCTTTTTTTTTTTTTTTGAGACAGAGTCTCACTCTTGTTGCCCAGGCCAGAGTGCAATGGTGCAATCTTGGCTCACTGCAACCTCTGCCTCCCGGATTCAAGTGATTCTCCTGCCCCAGCCTCCCAAGTAGCTGGGATTACAAGTACCTACCACCACACCCAACTAATTTTTTGTAATTTTAGTAGAGATAGGGTTTTGCCATGTTGGCCAGGCTGGTCTTAAACTCCTGACCTCAGGTGATCTACCTGTCTCAGCCTCCCAAAGTGCTGAGATTACAGGCATGAGCTACCATGCCCAGCAAATGAACCTTTTAGAGTGAGGCTTTATGTTGATCTGTGCTTACTGCTTGCTGTGATTTTGGTGTCCAAGGCTAAACTATCCTCTAATGTCTTTGTTTTTGTCTTCTCTGTTGTCTTTAGGTTTCCCTAGAGATTCCTTCTTGAATAGGTTCTGAAGTTTGCAATTCTTTCAGCAGTAATCTCCTGCTATTATACAGAAGTCCTGCTGATGTAGTTATAAGGTGTTGGGAGAGGAGAACCATTATATACAGTCCTGTGATCAGGTCTTGGTCTGTTAGTGGCATGTGTTCCTGTGCTGTGACCTTCACAAGGGCTTCTCAGTGCCCCTGCTTACGCAAGATAGGAAAGCTAGAGGGGGCTGCAGCTTGGTGTTTCTCTTTCTCCAGGTCTGTTGAGGCTCTGGTAAAACCCAAGTAGTTAGACTCTGGTAAACATTTTCTCTTGAGGCAGACCATTGTTAAAGATAACAGAGTGCTCTAGGCTTATTTCAAAATTTTTATTTTCCCTTTCCTGTTGAGAACCTTGTGGGACTCCTGAAGGCAAACCATAGGATAGTATGGGGACACCCCTGAACCTGGGCTTTCAGTAGTTTTATCTCTCAAGCTAGTTCTTGCTTAGTCTCCAGCAATTTGTCCTTTACCGCTGAAGTGTTGCTACCAGCTCCAGCTGCAGCTTCTGCTCCCTGTAAGGTGTGGTTTTCTGTGTCTGCCTGTCTAGTTTTCAGGGTAGCAGTTTGTCCTGGGACGTCAACTCTCTGATGAATTTAAGAAGAGTTGTTGGTTTTCAGTTTACTCAGCATCTTTCTTTTCTTTTCTTTTTCTTGTTTTGAGATTGGGAGTGATGAGTTCCAAGCTCTCTACATGTCAGACTGGAAGCTGGGTGTCAGTGCCATTGATTTTTGCATGTTAATTTTATATCCTGCTATCTTATGAAATTCTTTTAATGTTTGGATTGTTTTATTATTGATTTTCTAAGGTTTTCCAGGTTTGCTATTATGTCATCTGCAAATAGAGTTTTAATTTTAATTTTTTCCCTTATATGTTTAATTGTTTTCTCTAGTCAAATTGTATTGAGTAGTACCTACAGAACAATGTTAAACTGTTGTGGAGACAGTGGACATTTTGTTTTGTTTCTGACTTTAATAGGAATAGCTCTTGGGTTTCCCTATTAAATAAGATGTTGACTTTAGATTCAATTTTGTGTACTTTGACTTGCATTTTCAAATGTGGTTTTAATTATTTTTTACTATGGCAAGGTCAACACATCAGGAGAAGACTGCCATTAAAAAGACAGTATGGACCAGACACAGTGGCTCACACCTGTAATCCCAGAAATTTGGGAGGCAGAGGTGGGAGGATTACTTGAGGTGAGGAGGTCAAGACCAGTTTGGGCAAAATAGTGAGACTATGGTGCTAAAAATTAAAAATATAAAAATATAAAAAATTAGTTAGGTGTGCCTGTGGTCCTAGCTACTCAGGAAGCTGAGGTGGGAGGATCAACTGAGTTTACCAGTGCACTCCAGCCTGGGAGACCTTGTCAAAAAAAAAAGAAAGGAAAAAAGAAAATTATATCCATAGATTGCAAAAGGAAGGCATATACTATGCCACATGGGGAAGCACCAAGGCCAGACAGGAGGCAGCAGGGGAAGAGGAACTGGGGGCTGGAACCTTTATTGTGGTTTCTATGAGAAGGAATGGACAAGGCAGGGCAAGCAGGCTCAGGACTGGCTGGTTTGAATAATTGCAGCAGGCCCTAAGGCTGCCCTAATTGTCTGGTACTTGGCCCTGGGGTGATTAGGGCAGGTGGAATCGTGGCCCAGAATGTGAAAGTCCGATAAAGGAGGAGGTTTTGCAGGTGAGTTGTTAACTATGTCTAGGAATTAGCTCACCGTGGAATGGGTACTGCCTCTAGGGTCAGCAAAGCTCCAGATGTCAAAGCATGAAAATAAAGCAAATAGAAAGGAATCATTAATGTAGCAGGTTAAGGAAACATTAATCCTTTTCTGTTTTCTCAAGAAGTTTTATGAATGGGTGTTGAATTGTATCAAAGATTTTTCGGCATTTATTGAGATAATCAAATGCTTTATCTTCTTAAATCTATTAGTAAATATTATGAATTAGATTAAAATATTTTCTTTTCTTTTCTTTTTTTAATTTGAGATGGAGTCTTGCTCTGTCGCCCAGGCTGGAGTGCAGTGGCACGATCTTGGCTCACTGCAACCTCCACCTCTGGGGTTCAAGCAATTCTCCTGTCTCAGCCTCCCGAGTAGCTGGGACTACAGGCGCATGCCACCACACCCAGCTAATTTTTGTATTTTTAGTAGAGACAGGGTTTCACCATATTGGTCAGGCTGGTCTCGAACTCCTGACCTCAGACAATCCACCCATCTCAGCCTCCCAAAGTGCTGGGATTATAGGTATGAGACACCACACCCAGCCGATTAAAATATTTTCTAATATTGACCTATTTTCTGTTTCATGATATAAATTTGGTCATAGAATATTAATTATTTTAACATGTCCAGACCCACTTTTTATATCAATGTTTTGCAAGGCCCTCTTTACTATTGAGAGATTAAATTTATAGATAATATTATCTACCTGTATCTCAATAATAATACCATTAAAATATATTGCACTAAAGTTAAGATAGAGGATAAAGAAAAAATAATTTGTTATGAACTGACATGTAATTTTATAAATGTTTTTATAAACATTCTGTAAATGCCTGAGCATGCCTACACTAGAAGATTCCACTCTTTAGGCCAGATTCTTGCACTTGTTCTTAGAATTGTTATGAATGGGACAGCTACAAAAACAGATGGGTAATGATGTGTTGTATTGGCAATGTCGATGGCGTAAAAATGCCAGCGTGGGTGACATTGTTTTTCAAACTGTCTAACAATTCTTGTTAATATCCAAACAAATTAAAGTGCAATTTTTGCCTTAATTTACACTATAGTTGCATGCCTAGAAATCTCAGTGTATATCATATTGATGCAAAAATGTGTACGTGTCTGGAAGAAAGAATTAAGTTCTAAACATAGAAAACGGTGAATATTTTCCACTCACATAAATGTTCAGTATGACATTCATCATAATGCAAGACTATGCTATGATTTATAAGACACCTGGTATCCCTGGCACTCCCCCAGCAAATGCCAGTAGTAGCCCCCTCACCAATTACTTCAATCACCAAACATGCCTTCACCCTGTAGACAATCACTGGGCTAGATCAAGTCTGTTGGCTCGGTTGGTGGTATTTCAGTTCTGTAAATACAGTTCATGTCAGGGACATGTCTTTATGCAGATGACTGAAAAACACATGAAACTTACGGAGAAATGTTCATCTTCACAGGTAGTAAAAAAATGTAAATAAAAACAAAAACATACTATTTCCCTCAAACCAGTTAATCATTGATCTACAAAAATAACACTGGATAGTGCGAGGTATGAAATGGGCACTCTCACTTATTTTAATTGTGATTTAAATTTTTAAAACAACTTGGCAAAACTTATTCAATCAATGCATCCATAGTCTTTTTTTTTTTTTTTTTTTTTTTTTTTTGAGAGAGTCTCGCTCTGTCGCCCAGGCTGGATGCAGTGGCCAGATCTCAGCTCACTGCAAGCTCCGTCTCCCGGGTTTACGCCATTCTCCTGCCTCAGCCTCCCGAGTAGCCAGGACTACAGGCGCCTGCCACCTCGCCCAGCTAGTTTTTTTGTATTTTTTAGTAGAGACGGGGTTTCACCATGTTAGCCAGGATGGTCTCAATATCCTGACCTTGTGATCCACCCCTCTTGGCCTCCCAAAGTGCTGGGATTACAGGCTTGAGCCACCGTGCCCGGCCTCATCCATAGTCTTAAACTAAGTTATTCCATTTCTTGGGGTCTTTCCTAAAAAGACAATTTTAAAAATACAGAAAAAGAAACTTATGCCCAAAATACCATTACCAACAATAAATGGTTAGGAATATAATTTTAAAAATTATTCCACATATGACTATTTAAAAAATCTAGGGATAATTTTTACAAGAAATATGTGGGACTTGTATGAAAAAAACTAAAAGACTCTTGAATGTCACAGAACTTTAAAAAAGATTTGAGGCCAGGCTTAATGTCTCATGCCTGTAATCCCAGCACTTTGGAAGGCTGAGGTGAATGGATCACTTGAGCTTAGGAGTTTGAGACCAGCCTGGGCAACATGGAGAAACCCTGTCTCTACAAAAAAGTACAAAAATTAACCAGGCATCGTGGCGTGTGCCTGTAGTTCTAACTACTCGAGAGGCTGAGGTGGGAGGATTGCTTGAGTCCAGGAGGTCGAGGCTGCAGTGAGCCATGATCGTGCCACTGTACTCCAGCCTGGGCGACACAGTGAGACCCTGTATCAAAAAAAAAAAAAAAAAAAAAAAAAATTGAATAAAAGTTTCTGGCCATGGGGAAACTCAATATTGTAAAGCTGTCAAATTTTCCTAAGTTACTATGCATGTGTAATGACACTTCATTTAAAATCCCAACAGAATACTTTTTTTTGGAGAACATTGTTGTATGTTTCTAAAATTTATCTAGATAAATACATGGATTAGAATATTTTTAAAGTTTTTGAAAAAAATTTAACCAGGGGAAATTTGCCCTAATAGATGGTAAAACTTGTCATATATTTACAATCAAACAGTATGATTCCAGGGACAGAATAGACAAACAAATAAGTGGAATGAAATAGATATCCATATATAAATCTAAGTATGTTGAATTTACTATGTGATGAAGATGACACTTTAATTGGGTTGAGTGACTAATAAATGGTGTTAAGTGGGTAAGCATTTGGTAAGAAAATAAAAATGTAGATACTCCCTCATTCCTTGTACCAAATAAATTCCAGGTATATTAAATATTTTAGAATAAGTAATTTTAAACTAGAAACAAATAGAGATAAACATAGTATTGAGGTGGAGAATTCCTTCCTAAGCATGATACCATAAGTAGAAACCATAAAAAAATCAACCACATAAAAATTGAAAACTTCCAATACATCAAAAACTTCAAAAATCTCAACACATAAGACAAAGAATGCCCTTAAAATACAAAGAGTTCTTATAAATCAAGAAAAAGACAAAAATGCTAGTAGAGAAAGTAGTTTAAAAATTGAGTAGAAAATGTATAAGAAGAGTAAGATAAACTGTCATCAAGCATATGAAATATGTTAACTCTAACTTGTAAGGTAGAAAATAGGGAAGGCCGAATATGGTGGCTCACACCTGTAATCCCAGCACTTTGGGAAGCTGAGGCAGGAGGATCACTTGAGGGCAGGAGTTTCAGACCAGCCTGGAGCCTGTTGCCTAGACTGGTTTCAACACTGTCTTTACAAATATTTTTTAAAATTAACTAGGTGCATGTGTCTGTAGTCCTAGCTACTTAGGAGGCTGAGGCAGGAGGATTGATTAAGCCCAGGAGTTCAAGGCTGTAGTGAGCCATGATCATGCCACTGCACTGAAGCCTGGGTAACAGTGACACCCAATCTCGAAAGAAAGAAAGTGAGAGAGAGAGAGAGAGAGAAAGAAGGAAGGAAGGAAGGAAGGAAAGAAGGAAGGAAGAAAGGAAGGGAGGAAGGAAGGAAGGAAGGACGGAAGGAATGAAGGAAGGAGGGAGCGAAGGAAGGAAAGAGAAAGAAAGAGAAGGAAGAAAATAGAGGAAGAACTCCAGATAATAAGCTTTGTATATCATTTTGGAAAATATTTAAATGATTCTTAATATCTAGTATTGTTGCAGATGTGTAGAAGTAGACATTTTTATATTTTATTGGTGAGTTCATAAATGGATTCAACTTTCCTGTAGATTAATTTGACACCAGATAGCAAAGCCTTAAAAATCCTTATATTCATATCCAAAATTAAATATTTTATTTAGAAAGCTTTTTTCAGTAACATGAGAAATAATTTTGTTAAAATGCCAGGTGAGAAAAAGTTATATATAATGAAGGGCCGGGCATGGTGGTTCATGCCTGTAATCCCAGCTCTTTGGGAAGCCAAGAGGAGAGGATTGCTTGAGGTCAGGAGACCAGCCTGGGCAACAAAGCAAGAGCCCCTCTCTTTAAAAAAAAAAAAAAAAAAAAGTTTTATATAATGAGGTTTAAAATTTAGGTTTTAAAAAAACTGTAGGGAAAAATTTTAGATTGAAGTATAGCACAATGTTAATAGCAATTATCCTTGGGTGGTTGCATTATGACTTTCTCATTCTCCTTTCTAAATTTTATAGTGCTGTACAAGTATCTTTATAACTAAAAAATACAACTCATTATGGTTTAATAGATGCTGATTAATGTAAGGGGGCACTTAATAAATGTTTGTTAAATCAAATTGTTCCTTGACTACCAAGCCTACCCACTTTTTAAAAAACATTTAGAATTCTCTCCTTCCGGAAGGGATTTAAAAACTGGTTCCCTTAACACTTAATCCCTGGGTACATAGGAGTTGAGTAATTCATTAATTACCTAGGCTTTGCACTTCCCAGGAACAGAGAGAGAATTTAGACATCCAGGCAGCCTCCATGTTCTCTTGGCACCAAAGTCAAGTTTAAAAATTTCATATATCTGCAGATATTTCTAAATCACCTCTACTTAGGTTCTATAGTTTAGAAGATATGTACATATTTTTCTTACATTAAAGTATAAGGAATTTTTATACTTAGATTAAGTCTGTGCACGGTTTCATTGTAATTTCACAAGATGGCAATTTACACAAAGCTGTTTCTAATGAACAGGTTAACGACTAAAATTAACTATGGAAAGGATTACCGATCCGACACAATGGTATAAATTAAACTCTGGTCCCTAAAACTTTCAGAAAGGCACCTGTCAAAAAGGAACTTCTCATGAGCAGCTAGATCTTCTCACAGGGGTTCCTTG
Source organism: Piliocolobus tephrosceles (assembly GCF_002776525.5). NCBI lineage: Eukaryota > Metazoa > Chordata > Mammalia > Primates > Cercopithecidae > Piliocolobus > Piliocolobus tephrosceles. Next base: position 88,038,993 of record NC_045455.1, read on the forward strand.
GGCAATACATCTTTTTCCAGGTACCTAGGTAAGTATTTCATTTAGTAAGGCTGATTTTGTTATCTAAACACCCCTGTGTCTTGAGTTTCTTTTCTCAACTACCTGGAGATTTTTCTTTCTTCAGCTCATAAACAAAACATGGCGCCACCTACTAGTGTTCTCTAGTATTACATTTCACCCTAGTTTTTGCGTTTTTTTGATTTACCAAACACACACTTTTTGAACTCCAGTTGAATCAAGCATTAACGTTAGGGCTCTGAAGGTAAGACAATAGTCCCTGCCATGAGCAAATTTTTAGTCTAGCTAAGAAGACAAACGTTACCAAAGAGTATTTGTGGAGTGTGGTGCTGGAGAAACACGTAGTGAGAGTATCTTAGCCCTAGTATTCCCCATGGACATTAGGGAGACCAGACTCCAGACCAGAGGACCAATTAGGAGGCTGCTGATAAAATATCCTCAACAATCCAAACACAAAATTTCCTTTTTAAATTCAAAAGTAGCATTGATTGTCTAGTCATTAAATAGTTGGTGAAAAACTACCATATTTGACATTTGTTACCTGTCTTCAGCTCAGTTGGAGATATCATATCAAAATTATTCGTTTGAACAAATACTTAACAGTTGAGAGTCCAAAGACTGTCGCACATTATGAGATCATCTTATTAGTGGTTGCTGTCAAAGGTTTTTAGCTTCCTAATATAACCCCTTACGAGTAAACTTAAATTCACTCTCGTTTTCTACTTTTTTCTTGTTTCTGACAACTATAAAAGGATCTTGTTGCACTTTTTTTCAAAGGTCAGCAGAAGAATCAAGGGGATGGATCACAAATTAAGTACCAGTGATTCCGGTCGAAAGGCTGGGAGATTACTTATAAATGGGATCCTCTGGATTTTGCATTAACTGTCAGTTTCATTTCTTCATGTCTCCTCTACAGGTCTGACCAGGTCGTTAGCCCGTTCGCACTTTCAGAAGCCTTAAACCTTCTCAGTCCGAAGGATAGACGCTAAGATTTCTTTCTCTCATTCAAATCTCAGAGTTGTTGAAAAGATATAAATAGGTAAATTCCCCAGGAGAAAGTTTTTTAGAAGAAACATATTTAACCATCACCTTTGATGCTTCTTATCAATCTTTTAATCATTTTTAGTTGAAGGGTCCAGGGGTGTAGGCTATGTTCCTGATTTATGCTGCATTATATTTTTGAGGTCCATTTCTATTGCTATAGATAGGAATAAGGAATAAGGAGTATTGCTATAGATATTCCATTTTAACTGCTGTGTTGTGTTCTGTTGTGTGACAATACCATACCTTACTCATTTTTTTGTTGTTAAATATTTAGCCTAGCTGTTGTTGTTAAGAACCACGTTGCTTGGTGGACTATTCCTTTTATAGTATAAGCTATCCTTATATTCCTATTCATGCAGTATAGGTTAGTAGCTAAGAATCTTGATGGTGGAACTAAGACTGTCGGGGTTTGCATCCCACCTGTGAATCTTCAGAGTTGGATCTTGGATCCTGGAATTGGAAGAGTTACTTAATTTACCGATATCTTAGTTTACTTACTCCTGCAAAGATATTAATAGTACCTACCCAGTCATTTCTCTCAGTGCTTTGAAGGTATTACCTCATTATCTTCTGGCATTTACTGTTCTGATAAGGAGCCTATTGAAATTCCTTGGTAGATAATGTATCTTTCTTCCTATCATGGCTTTTAGGATCATACCTTTATCCTTAATGTTCTCAAGTTTCACTACAATATCTTTGGGTATGCAATTTATTATTATTTTTTCCTGCTTAGTACACAACATGTATGAGAATGTGTTTCTTCAATTCTGAAAAACTATCTGTGATTATTTCTTTAAATGTTTCTTCTCTGTCATGCCCTCCCTTATTTTAGTTTGGAACTCCTGTTAGACAATTTTTGGAACATCTCAGTCATATTTCTAAGCCTTTTTAGTTTTCATTGATTTTTTAATTGCCTCTCTGTACTGCATTCCGAGTGAATTTCTCACCGTTATTTTCAATTCACCGACTTTGTCTTTGACTATGTCAGGTCTAGAGCTTATTCCATCTGTTACACATTTTATTTCTATGGTATTTTTAAATACCATCTATTTTTGTTTTATTTCTGGTAGTTTTCATTTTTAATTGAAGTTATATCTTCATTTTCCTCTAAAAATCTAAACGTATTTATATATGTTTTTGTCAGGCTATTCTATAATATTTATTTTATATGGAGTAATTTTTTTTTTTTTTTAGACAGTCTCGCTCTGTCACCCAGGCTGGAGTGCAATGGTGCTATCTCAGCTCACCGCAACCTCTGCCTCCCAGGTTCAAGCGATTCTCCTACCTCAGCCTCCCAAGTAGCTGAGATTACAGGCGTACACCACCACGCCTGGCTAATTTTGTGTTTTTAGTAGAGACAGAGTTTCACCATGTTGGTCAGGCTGGTCTCGAACTCCTGACCTCGTGATCCAACCATGTCGGCCTCCCAAAGTGTTGGAATTACAGGCGTGAGCCATTGTGCCCAGCCTGGAGTAATTTTTTATTCTGATTTTGTTTGTTGCTTTTTTTTTCTTCTTTATTTTTAATGACAAGTTTTTCAGGGATTGATTGATTGATCAATTATTTGTTTATTTGAACTGGTAAGAACAAACCTATTAGAAAATAAAAGTTGTGCTGGGCTCTGTGGCTCTCACCTATAATCCCAGTGCTTTGGGAGGCTGAGGTGGGAGGATCACTTGAGTCCAGGAGTTAGAAACCAGCCTGGGCAACGCAGCAAGACCTCATATCTGGGCATGGTGGTGCCTATAGTCCTAGCTACTCAGGAAGCTGAGGTGGGAGGATCCCTTGAGCACAGAAATTTGAGGCTGCCATGAACTATGATTGTGCTGCTGCACTCCAGCCTGGGCAACAGAACCCTGTCTCAAAAAAAATATTAAATAAATAATTTAAAAAAGATTATTGGAGAATGACACTAATTTAAAAAGGATAGAATATGATTGCTTTAAGCCCACAAATTTATTTCATGTTGATATTAAACAGTTTAATATGATAAAACAAACAATGCATTGTGCCTATGAATATTCACAGGATATTTGATGGACCAGGAGTGAGTAGAGGCAGGGAGGGAGGCCTGGAGCAGCGCATTAGGTACCAGTGAGTACTGTACTGCGGCAGTCTGACAATACTATGGCATTTTCTTATTACAAACCCATTATTGTCTCTTGGATTAAGTGAAAATTCGTGAGTTTTTCCTTCTATAGACACCTCCTGTGTGCTGCTGAAACTTTATATTTGGATATCTACCTTTCATTTTTAACATTTTAGAACCATTTTGACCTTCCTTCATCAAATAAATATAATGTTTATGTTCCTCATTCATGGTTTGGCATCTTTCCTCTTTTGATATTTCTTTGTTTTCAGTTTTTACTTTTCTCCAAGTTATAAAGCACATAAGAATCAACCAATTCCACAATTTTGTTGAGAAGCAGAAGTCCTGTGGCCCCTCCTTTTTTCCTTTTCCTCAGAGGCAACCTCCTAGATAATTCACCTCCTAGATAATTATTTTGGTATTTATGTCCAGATCTGTAAATAATATAATTGAATGGTTAATTCTTAATTTTTTTTTTCAGTTTCAGCATTCTCTGTTGGTTCTCCACCGAGATAAATAATAATAGCAATCAGTTTTATAACTAGCATGTGCCAGGCACTCTACTGGGTACTGCCCACGTATTAGTTTATTTAATGGCCATAACAGCTCTGAGAGGTGGGTAATATTATTATTATTATTATTATTTGAGACGAAGTCTCACTTTGTTGCCCAGGCTGTAGTGCAGTGGCGCGATCTCAGCTCACTGCAAGCTCCGCCTCCTGGGTTCAAGCAATTCTCCTGTCTCAGCCTCCCGAGTAGCTGGGACTACAGGTACCTGTCACCGCACCCAGCTAGTTTTTTATTTTTAGTAGAGATGGGGTTTCACCATATTGGTCAGGCTGGTCTCGAACTCCTGACCTCAGGTGATCTGCCCGCCTTGGCCTCCCAAAATGCTGGGATTACAGGCGTGAGCCACTGCACCTGGCTGGTGGGAATTATTATTAACACCGTTTTACACATGAGGAAACTGAGAAGCAGAGGGATTTGGTAATGTGCTCAAGATCATACATCTCAAGTGGCTGAATTGGGATTGAGACCCAAATCACAGCTTACATTCTCAACTACTATGCTACTCTGTCTCCAGAGTAAGGATTCAGCATTTAACTCCACAGCTTACGTTCTCAACTACTATGCTACTCTGTCTCCAGAGCAAGGATTCAGCTTTCTTTCCTTCCCCTTCCATCCCCTCATTCTTCAAATACAGTTATATTGCAATTTTGCTTAGATCAATATTCAGCATTTACATGTGAATCAGAGCCTCACTGTGACTTGCAGACCAGGAGCCTGAAAGAGAGTCATCCTTGCTTATGTGTCTATAGATTATAAGACATCTTCTCCAGAGAAACTGTTCCAATCTCCTCCTGGGATCTCAGCATCCAGTAGGCACTTATTCATTTAATCTACCTCTTTTCAATACAATATCCACATCCTCAATTCTGCCTAATATGTTTCAGTCCAAGACAGTCTGTTTCACTTTCTCCAGAGAACAAACCTTAAGTTTTTGGCTGGGATGTGGGGAGGGCTGTTGAATAGCTTTGTAAAGTAAGGAAGAGCATTTTGGTGACAGGTTTCTTTTTTAACATCCTTTCAACAGTCTGCTCTATTTGAGGTATTCCCCTATGTGCACCCTCCACTTCTCAGGTTATGGAAGTAGCCAATTTCTGAGCCTTTTTGCAATGTGTGATGTAAATCATGGTGGTTTCTGGATTTCCTCACTATTGGCTCAGGCCTTGTTCTTATTTTTTAAGTCTCTGAGTCCTTTCTCATTCTGCCTTAGAAATTCTGAAATTTTGTTCCTTGTCATTTCTCTCATTTTCTTCATCCTTATGGATTTACAGGTTCTTAAAATATTATCTTAATGATGTTTAGAAGGAGGAGAAGCTGGGGTTAGACTCCGTCCTCTATCTTGAACCTTAAACTCTTGGCTGCTTTCTGGGCATTAGATTTATTCATGCAGTTTGATTTTTATTTTTCAGATGCACTTAGAATAAAAGGGTTTTTTGTTTCCCTTTTATTCTTCTTTCTTTCTTTTTTCTCCATTTCTTTCTTTCCTCTCCATTTATTTCTTTCCTTTCCCTCCCTTCCTTTTCCTTCCTTCCTTCCTTCCTTCCTTCCTTCCCTCCTTCCTTTCTTCTTCCTTTCCTTTCCTTTCCTTTCCTTTCCTTTCCTTTCCTTTCCTTTCCTTCCTTCTTTGAGATGGGTTTTGCCATGTTGCACAATAGGTTGGTCTCGAGCTCTTGGGCTCTGGTGCTCAGTGATCCTCCCGATTTAGCCTCCCAAAGTGCTGGGATTACAGGCATGAGCCACTGCACCTGGACTTTCATTCTTATTTCTTAGAGTAGTTGCTTTAGAACCCAGCCACTATGCTGTGAGGAAGTCACTTCACCAAAAGGCCCACATGTAAATGATCCAACCTGAAAATGCCTCCTCTAGCCCCACTGAGTTACTCCAGCTGACACCACCAGGCATCCCTATTGAACCTTGTCAAATTGCAGACTCATGAATAAAAAATACGAGTATTATTTTAAGCCACAGTGCTTTGAGGTGGGTGCTACACAGCAATAACTGACTGGAACATCATTCCCTGCCTGGAATTTTTGTGATTGCCTCTCTCTGACCCTCTGGGTCCACAACCCAGGGGTAGCCTCTCTAATACTCTTTGTATAGATCCAGCAAGTGGTTTGGCTCAGCTACTGGAAACAGGCTGGGTCTGTCTCCCTCCTTTCCAAAGCCTGTACTTCTCCAAAAGCAGCGTCATCTCAGGCAGCATTTGGTAGTAGCAGGGGCTCCAGACCACTCCTGTTTTTATGAACTAATACTTGCCCTAGTCCTCCATTTTATATACCACATGTTATTTAATTTTTAAAAATTTTTTATGGATATGTAATAGCTGTACATATTTATGGGGTACATGTGAAACTTTGATACAAGCATATAATGCGTAATGATATCCATCACCTCAAGCATTTATCACTTCTTTGTGTTAGGAACATTCCAGTTCCATCTTTTAGTTTTTTTGAAATATACAATAAGGCCATGCGTGGTGGCTCACGCCTGTAATCCCAGCACTTTGGGAAGCTGAGGCCGGCAGATCGTTTGAGCTCAGGGGTTTGAGACCAGCCTGGGCAACATGGCAAAACCCCATCTCTACAAAAAATACAAAAATTAGCCAGGTGTGGTGGCATGTGCCTGTTGTCCTAGCTACTTGGGAGGCTGAGGAGGGAGAATTGCATGAGCCTGGGAGTTTGAAGCTGCAGTAAGCCGTGATCAAGCCACTGCACTCCAGCCTGGGCAACACAGTGAGACCTTGTCTCAAAAAAAAAAAAAAAAAAAAAAAAA
>NC_045455.1:88045582-88072372 GCF_002776525.5 Piliocolobus tephrosceles
AAAAAAAAAAAAAAAAAAAAAAGAAAGAAAAGAAAAGAAAAGAAATATACAATAAAGTATTGCTAACTATAGTTACCTTATTGTGCTATCAAACATTACATCTTATTCCTTCAATCTAATTGCATATTTGTAGCCATTAGCCAACTCCTCTGAGCACTCCCTCCCCACTGTCCTTTCCTGCGCCCCTGGTAACCATCACTACCCTCTATCTTTATGAGAGCCACATTTTTAGCTCCCACATAAGTGGGAAGATGCGATATTTGTCTTTCTATATCTGTCTTGTTTCACTTAACAATGTACCACATTTAAGGCCCTTGTTATCTCTCAGTGCTGGAATTCCTGCTGCTATCCTGCTTCCAAACTGGAGCCCAGCAGCTCTGGTTACCCTCCCCACTTTGCAAGTCAAACCCAGGAGGACTGGAGGGATTAGATTCTTCTTAAGCAGACTTACAACTAATCTCCTTTATTTGTTCTATTCCCCTACTTTCACCTCCATTTCCACACGTTACTTGGAAATTCTAATGAAAGGAGATGTTTCCCTTGATAATGAGCCCAGCTGACTTGATTTTTTTCTTCTTACCTCTTATGCATATTGTGTGTTTGGAGCAGAGGGGTTTTTTCTGGAGTATAATCCAACTGTCCATCCTGACATAAAGTCCTGAGTTTGGTTTTTAAGGAAGTAATATCCTTACTTCTTCTGGTGGCAACATCCTCAGTCCTCTTCATGGCCACACCTATGGCCCCTCTTTCCCCCTAGTGTCAGAGCAAAAATCACACTCCCCTCTGCTCAAGGCTCTGAACCTCTGAGCTTCTCAGACCAAGCCTCTCCAGGGATGGCCCTTACATCTTCACTCTCTTTCTCTCCATTGGCTCAGCCTCCCGTCCTGAGAAGGAACTTGCCCTCTAATCCACTTGCCCTGAAACCACTTTTATCATCTTCTTTCTTTTCTTCTATGCCGAATTTCTCAACTTGCCTCAATATCTTTCATATTCATTCATTCTTAACTTACATGTACCCATTCATTCTTAACTGACATGTAGCCAGGATTGGACTGCCAACATTTATTCCAGTTACTACTGCTCCGTGAAAATTATCCCAAAAACACCGTGGCTTAAAACAACAATCATCTTAGTTTGCTCCTCAGTTCGTGGGTCATGAATTTGGGAAGGGCTTTGGCTGCACAGTTATTTTTGGAGTTTCTCATACAGTTGCAAGTAGATGTCAGCTAGCATGGCATCCGAGATGGCTCACCCACATAGTTGGCAGTTGACACTGGCTGTTGTCTAAAAGCTCAGCTGGGTCTGTCTACTGGAACACCTCCACATGGCCTCTCCAGCGTGGCAGGCTCTGAGTAATCATGGTAGCTGGCTTCCCCCATGGGAAGTGTCCCCAAAGTTCCAGATAGAAGCTGCATGGCCCTTTCACCCCAGCACCACAGCCATATAACGTCAATTCCACTGTGCTGTATTGGCTGAAGCAGTTAGAAGCCTGCCCAGATTCAAGAGGAGAAGACATAGACCTCACTTCTAAATGAGAGGAGTGTCAAAGAATTTTGGGACCATGTTTTACAACTGCCACAGTCTACTCTCTGGTCACAAATTATTTACATTTCTTCCACAGTAAAATACTCATCCCTTCTGAAAAACCTCTTAAAATCTCATTCTATGATAGCGTCAGGGTCCATGTCAGGATCTTGTCATCTCAGCTAGGTCCCCAAGCAGAAGAGGCTCTTTGAATGAGGTTCCTTGAATATAGTTCTCTCCATCTGAAGATCTGTGAAAAAGAGAATCGTGTTGTCTGTTTGCCACTCACTAAACTGCAATGCTGGGCATGGGGCAACTGCTATAGACATTCCTGTTCAAAAGGTGGGAAAATGGGAGACACAGAAGAGTCCCCAGGATACAGGTGTTCTGAACACCATTGAGATGCTTGTTCTTAGTTCCTTCATTAGAGCGCAATTCTACTGCCTGGGAGTTGTTCTGTGGCTTTGGCTTTGCTCTTTGGGCTGTTTTTGGGCCTTGCCTGAAGTGGTCCTTCCTCTTCCATAAAAATTGCCCGTGTTTGCAGCTTCATAGATTTCTCAATCAGCTTCTTGCCTATAAAAAATTGGGGGTTTGGAGTAGTGTCTAAAAACCTCTTTTCATTTTTTGCTATCTCAGTCCCTTTCAGTCAAAGCTGAAATTCCCTGAAAAACTTTGTGAGATTCCTATGTATCAATCTATAAATCCACTGCATTAGACAAAAGTCATGCCCACAAATTTCAAGATAATTCCTCCTCTACCTTGGGCTCTTTATAAAGCTTCTGGGTGAGATAATAACCTCCTTAAAAGTCCTAGTGTTTAACAAAGAGGAACTGCCAGGCAGGACCTTAACATCTGTAATAGAGTGTTTGTATGTTTTAAAGCAGTGGTCCCTAATCTTTTTGGTACCAGGAACTGGTTTCGTGGAAGACAATTTTTCCTCAGACCGGAGTTGGAGGGGATGGTTTCAGGATGATTCAAGTGCAGTATATTTATTGTGCACTTTATTACTATTATGATTACATTGTCATATATAATGAAATGATTCTACAACTCACCATAATGTAGAATCAGTGGGAGCCCTGAGCTGGTTTTCCTGCAACTGGATGATCCCATCTGGGGGTGATGGGAGACAGTGACAGATCGTCAGGGATGAGATTCTCATAAGGACTGCATAACCTAGATCCCTCACATGTGCAGTTCACAACAGGGTTCAGGCTCCTATAAGAATCTAAGCCACCACTGATCTGACAGGAGATAGAGCTCAGGGAGTAATGCAAGGATGGGGAGTGGCTGTAAATACAGATGAAGCTTCGCTCTGCCTGCCTGCTGCTCACCTCCTGCTGTGCAGCCTGGTTCCTAACAGGCCATGGACCACTACAGTTCCATGGCCTGGGGGTTGGGGACCTCTGTTTTAAAGGGTCTATGAAGGCACCATTTAAAAACTTTCCAACGTCTTAACAAAGGGTGCTACAGTCACATACTTCATTTTATTTTTCCCTGAAACATCTTCCAGTCAGTGCCCTGGGTTTGATATTTTCTGTGAGGTCCTTTCTTAATTTGGGGATCTTCTGCTAGGAGATATGGATGTGAGAAATAGTCTTATTTTTGAACTAGTAAGTTATGGTACTTACACATTTTCTCTAAATTCTGCTTGAACATGGAATAATTCCTCACCACCCCCACCTTTTTTTCTCCCCAGCCCTTCTCTGTCTATCCATATCTATGACACATAGTTAAAAGAAACCAGTTACCACTTTTGACATTCTGCATGGAAATCTCCTTAGCCAGATTCACCAGTTCATCAGGTGAATCTTCAATTTTCTGTGTTAACACAGGCGAAAATTTTGCCAAACTTTCTGTCATTTTATAACAAAGGTCTCCTTCCTTCCTGTTTCTCTTGCTTTCCTTTAAGCCATCACTGACAACCTCTTTGGGACCATCAGGCTTTTACTGAAAGTCCCCTCCAAGTCCTCTCAGCTTCGCTTGGCTCTCAGCCCCAAAGCCAATCCATGCATTTAAAACATGTTCGGCACAGAGTACTCCACTTCTAGTGCCAAGGTCAGTTTGTTACTATTGCTGTGTCACAAATTAGCAACTTAAACCAGCAACCATTTACCTTTACTCATGATTTTGTAAACTAAGAATTTGTGAAGGACTTGGTTGGGGAGTTCTTGCTTGAGGTCTCACATGTGGTTGTGGTCACACACCATTGGAACCACAGTCATCTGAAGGCTCAACAGGGTCGGGTGTCCAACATGGCTTGCCTACCTGGTTCGCAGCAGGTGCTGGCTGTCAGGTGGGGGCTCACCTAGGCTGTTGCCTGGGAAGCCTGCATGCCACTCTCCAGCACTCAGGGTAGTTAGACTTTTCACATGATCTGGTTTCTACCAAAGAGAACATCTCAAGAAGAACAGTTTCCAGTTGTGTGACCTTCTCTGATCCTACCTCAGCAGCCACTCTGTGTCTCTTCTGCTGTACTCCATCGATGGGAACAGTCACAAGCCAGCTTAGATTCAAGAGGAAGGGACACACATACCACCTCTATGGGAAGAATGTGTTTACAACTGCCACAACGTTCTGTTGAAGCTATTTATTCAAAGTTGAGCGGTAACTTTCCAGTTAATTAATCCAGCAATCTCTTCCTGGTTCTCATGGTATTGAACCTTTCTGTGGCACTTGCAACTTTCTTGAAGCTTACTCCTTTCTCTCAGTGCATTTCCATGACTTTGTCTTCTGGTAATTCCCCCTCTCCATTCACTCCTCTTCTTTCTCTTGCCCCTAAGAGGCAGCATCTTCCAAGGCTTTGCTCTCAGCTGGCATCTCTTCCCACTCTCCCAGGTAGCTCCCCTCGGTAGTGGATGTATACTTGTGTCTGCTCACACTCCTTTCTTTGGGCGAATAACTTCATTTATCCAGTATTCTGCTCAGTGCATGTGGTAGAAGTGGGTAGGAACGCTTGCCTTCCACCCTGGAGCTGGATGCCTGTATCAGTCAACGTCTTGGATAGAAACAGAATTCCATTTGCATGAATCCACTGAGGAGCTTTTAGTGGAAGAACTATATGTACATATGTTGGCAGGAACCTACAGCAGAAAACCATTCCCATCCTTTAGCTTGAAGAGGAAGAAATGGTGTCACCAGAATTCAGAGGTCCAGTTTTGCAGAATGAGTTATTATGCAGTAGTAGCTGTAGAGGGATGAATCCACTCACAATTGCAACCCAAATCAGGGAGGGAAAGGGAAGAAACTCCCCAGCTTTCTTTCCTCCTGCCCTGTGAATGTCTGCTGTTGCCTCCCACTGGCCAAACCCATCTAGAAGCAAGCTGGCAAGGGAGGCTGGGCAACACTGTCATTGAAGTCAGCAGCACTGAGTGGGCTGATCTGGGCGATGGCAAGTGGAGGAGAGCCAGCAGGGTATCTGACCTGGGTGTGACCAAGCATGGTCTCTATCATCTTTTCCATCGTGATCTCTATCCTCCTTTCCAGCGTTGTTGGTTAAGTGTTGGGCATATGGTCTAAACTGGGCTAAATAGAATCCTCCCTGTGTCTTTTCCTATAGATCAGGATTTCTGGGATCAAGCGGTTTGAGAAGCCAGGCAATAGCTTGGTCACAAGCGACTAGAGCTTGTATGGAAATTAAGACAAGCAGAGCAAGCTGAACTGAAAGGACAAGGAGAAGCAGAATTATTGGAAGAGAGCATGTCATTCTCTCTCGCTCTTTACAGTTTGTATTGAACTTGTTACTGGCACAGCCAAAGAGAATCTGTTTTCAGATCACTGTCTCTCTGAACCAAGCAAATGCTGATCTCAGAGAGAGTTTTTGTTAAGCTTGGATTTTGGGGGTTAGCTGAGTGAGTTGTTGCTGATTTTCTGAAGAGGGGAGTAGCCCTGAAGTCACTGAGTGGTCACTGTATGGTAGTGATGGCTTTAAAACTGCTTGTGTGGCTTCTTTATGGCTTGGGACTAGGGCTAAAGAACAATCTCTCTTTTTCAATCTTGAATTTTTCCTCTCAGAATTCTGGTGATTGTTTTTGAATCTGCAGATTTGGCCATATCTGTGCCATCCCTTTGATTTCACCATAACATATTCCAATAAACTCATCTTCCCCTTTTAGTTCTTTTTTTTGTTTTGTTTTGTTTTTTTTGAGACGGAGTCTCGCTCTGTCGCCCAGGCTGGAGTGCAGTGGCCGGATCTCAGCTCACTGCAAGCTCTGCCTCCCGGGTTCACGCCATTCTCCTGCCTCAGCCTCCCGAGGAGCTGGGACTACAGGCGCCGCCACCTCGCCCGGCTAGTTTTTTCGTATTTTTTAGTAGAGACAGGGTTTCACCGTGTTAGCCAGGATGGTCTCGATCTCCTGACCTCATGATCCGCCCGTCTCGGCCTCCCAAAGTGCTGGGATTACAGGCTTGAGCCATCGCGCCCGGCCCCCCTTTTAGTTCTTTAAAGGAGGTTTTGTTTGGTTTTTGCTCCCCTTTAAAATTTTTCTTATTATTTTTTGTAGAGACAGTGGGGGTCTCACTATATTGCCCACACTGGTTTTGAACTCCTATCCTCAAGACATCCTCCCACCTCTGCCTCCCAAAGTACTGGGATTACAGGTGGGAGCCATTGCACCTGGCCAGTTTCTGTCCTTTTCATCTGAAAGATGAGCCTATCATCCATTCCACACCTTCAAATGCACCTTCTGAAAGATGACTCCAAATCTACATTTTCAATACCACAGCATCTCTTGAGAACTTGACACATCTTCGATTTCTCGCTGAAATCTCCATTTAACTATTTCTGGCATTTCTACCTCAACAACCCAAAGTCGAATTGATTTCCCTTCCCCCAAACCCTCTTCTTCCTGCAGTCTGTATTTTGGTGAATCCAGTTACCCAGCCTAGCAACACAGACTCATCCTTCACATCTGTCTCTCCACCCCCTCCCTGCCTGCCCGTGTCAATCACTGAATCCTATTGATGTTATTTGACTTCTTAAAAACTTTAAATGTTTTTAGTGGATATTCATGTAGTTCAAATCCAAAAGGGCAAAGAATGGAAAATTTTTCTTTCTGCCTTTATTCCCTATCCTTCTAGATCCCCATCCAGGAGGTGACCAATGTGATCAGTTTCTTGCAAAGTGGATGCACTTACATTTCCTAACTAATTCCCAATGATGGGCAAGGCCTATGGGTTTTGTTTTGTTTTGTTTTATGAGAAAGAGTCTTGCTCTGTCATTTGGGCTGGCATGCAGTGGTGCAATCTCAGCTCACCACAACTTTTGCCTCCCGGGCTCAAGCAATCCTTCCACCTCAGCCTCCCAAGTAGCTGGGACTACAGGCACAGCTAACTTTTTTCTACTTTTTACTACAAGCCCAGATAATTTTTTCTTTTGTCTTTTTTTTTTTTTTTTTTTCATGTTGGAAGTCTTAATACTATACTTTTTTTTTTTTTTTTTTTAAAGAGATGGGATCTTTCTATATTTTCCAGGCTGGTCTCAAACTCCTGGCCTCAAGTGATCCTTCCATTTTGGCCTTCCGAAGTGCTAGGATTACAGCACTTTGGAAGGCCTATGGGTTTTGCTCTGGTGGGCTGGATGGTGCTGAATCTGCTTCTGGTAATGTAACTGCCCGTGATCATGCAGCCAGTAAGGGTCAGGGCCAAATTGTATTGGAATTTGTATTGGAAGCCCTGAGGAAGAACCCGAGGGGTTAGCAGTCAGGTGGGGTGCAAAGAGCCCATGTTGTAATCCAGAGTGAGGGTCGTCCCCATCCTGGATGGGGCTTGGGCCCTTCCAGGCAAAAATCACTTTGGAATGAGATTTCCCTTGGACCCCTGGGTGTCTTCTGAAGGAGTGGAAGCCTTTTGGCCTTATCTGATGCTGAGAACTGAGTGAAATGCTGCAGTTTGAATTAGGGCCCTGGGCTATGTTTGAAATGCGTGTGAGTAGATGGCTCGCTTTGAGCAACAGGCTTTGAAAGGGCTCCGTCCCTCAGTATGTCTGGTCATACCCACCAGGTGTAAGCTGCCAGACCCTGGTTTCCTGACATTGCCCAAAAACAGTCAGCCCACACCAGCTGAGCCTTTTACTCAGGAGAAAGAGAGGGCCATTGCTTCTCTTTAGGACAGCCTGAGGCGACAGGCACACAACCGGGGTGGATGGCAGGGCAGCGCCTTCTCTGGCCTGACCCTCTTCCCTGGCCAGCAGTTGTGGAACTCTGGTGGAGAGAAATAATCTCTCTTCATGTCCCTCTTTGCCTTCCATTCCCATTCTTCTCTTTCCCCTGACTCTGGGGAAGAATGAGAAGGTGCACTAAAGCACATTGTGTCCCTACTGCAAAATCCACTTATCACTCAAGCCAGTCCTCCATCAGATTAGTACAGGAGAGTACCGTGCATTCATCTCATTTCGTACTGCGCATCAAAACCCGGTGGGCATCCTCTCAGTTCTCTCCTCTGGAAAACCAATGGCTGGATCCATTTTCTGGCCTGATTGCTCAGAGCCAGCTATAGGAGCTGAGGCTCCTAGGACCCTAGTCATTGAGGAGGCTTCCAGCAGCAAAGCTCAGGAACTGATCACGAGCCAGACATCTGCCTGGGCACTGAGAAGTCACAGGGAGGTAACAAGACACAGCTGGGAAATCTGCAGGCAGCAGGAGAGCAAGCAGCTGCTCCCTATGTTACCAGCGTGCTCCTACAGACAGGCACAGCCGGTGGGGGAGCCAGCAGGGTGCTCAGCCAAGCCTGGGCCTCACCAGGGTGCTCCCATCAAAGCCAGAGAGGGTGTCGATGAGTTGGCGATGATACAGGATGGGGCCAGAGAAGAGCTGGGAAGGGAAGTGCTGGCAAGGGAAGGGCATAGTCCCTTTAAATGATAAGAAGAGGGGAAGGGTGTGGTCCCTGGCAAGCCTCCCCACCCCCCCAACCACCCCCACCCTCGCAGCCCGGCCAGGCCCCCTCACCCGCACCCCCCACCTCCCTGCCAGCCTGTGACCATGGACCTAGGTGAGGACAGGCATTTTTTATTTTGTTTTATTTTTTGAGACAGAGTCTCACTCTGTCACCCAGGCTGGAATGCAGTGGCACAGTCTCAGCTCACTGCAACTTTCGCCCCCTGGGTTCAAGCGATTCTCCTTCCTCAGCCTCCTGTGTAGCTGGGACTACAGGCACCTGCAACCGTGCCTGGCTAATTTTTGTATTTTTAGTAGAGATGGGGTTTCACCATCTTGGCCAGGCTGGTCTTGAACTCCTGACCTCGTGATCTACCCGCCTTGGCCTCCCAAAGTGCTGGGATTACAGGCGTGAGCTACCGCGCCCAGCCGAGTACAGGCATTTTTGTTTTCCTGCCCAAACGTTGCATTTCCCAAGACCACCTTGGCCTGCCCTGCCCCCATCCTATGCCTGTAAAATCCCTTAACGGCAGACACACAGGTAGCTGGTCTTCCAAAGAAGCACATCAGCGGAGGAACACATGGGTTGCTGGACGTTGAGAGGAGCAGTGGGAGGGGAGCATACCGACATGCAGCCGCAAGCTGGCAGGCCGCCGACCAGCAGAAGGCTATGGAGTTTGGCTGGGGCAGTGGAAGAAGAATCCAGGCTGCCGAGTGGCCCAAATCCAGGGGAAAACCTTCCCACTCCATCCCCTTCTAACTCCCCCATCTGCTGAGAGCTACCACAACTCAATAACACCTTGCACTCATTCTCCAAGCCTGCGTGTGATCTGATTCTTCTGGTACACCAAAGCAAGAACTCGGGATACCGAAAGCCCTCTGTCCTTGCGACAAGGTAGAGGGTATAAGTGAGCTGGTTAACACAAGCTGCCTATAGGTGGAAAACTAAAAGAGCACACAGTAGCACACGCCGACTGGGGCTTCAGGAGATGTAAACGGCCACCCCTAGACACTGCCGTGGGGTTGGAGCCCCACAGCCTGCCCGTCTATGCTCCCCTAGAGGTATGAGCAGTGGGGCACTGAAGAAGCGAGTCACTCCCCCATCGCACGTCCTGCGAGGGGGACAAGGGAACTTTTACCATTGCAGCAAGACAAAGGTAGGGAGACGCGGGTGGGAGGCAAGAGTCCACCTTCCTAAGGGCCACCTGCAATGTATCTCCACACCCTGCTCTGCAGGGCCCGGGCTGCTCAGAGCCGCAGGAGCAGTACCTGCTGACGCTGGCTCACTCTCTGCTCTGCTTTTCTCCTTTCCTCTTAGTGGAGTTCGTTGGTCTTTGGACCAAGGCACAAGGCCTCTCTGTTCACTCAAATGGTGGCTTAGATCTGATGATGAACTAGTTGGAGACGCTTTGTTATTATTATTATTATTACCATAGTTTTAGCCTAAAGGTAGGGGTTAAGGGGTGGAAAGAGGCTTATAGTTTTCATTAGATATTTTCAGCATCTTTAGTCAATGTTCCTCTTGTGTAGATGTGGCTTTTAATAGAGATTAGTGGTACGTAAGTTTTTATTTTGATGGTAGTTAAAGCTTTTATGAGACCATCAACTTTCCTCCCTCTGTTCCTTTAAAAAGGGTAATATCAAAATGAATAACCAATAGCTTCTTCCCTCAAAGGAGCTGTGGATTCAGCAGAGGAAACGGGAAGGAATGCTGATGACTGGAAGGAGGGGTTCCCAGGAGGGAGTCAGCAGCCTCAAAGTTCCGATCTAGAACATGGGTCGATGGTTGTAAGGGCCTGTTTCTTCCAAACAAAAGATGCAGGTGCATGTCTGACTGTAGAACAGGGTTGCTCTGTCAGGGCTGTCTTGGAAAATCTGGGACAAGTGGAGACTGTCATTATCGTACCACTAGAAACCCGTTTCTAGCCAGTTGATGGAGGTGGACAGTCTCTTTTGTATGTGTAAAGCACTGTGGGCGGCAGGGGCTGGGAACCTGCCCCCCACACCACTTTACACCCACAAAAGAGGGTGAGTGAGGTAGCTCTGGAGTGAGGCTGCCTGGCTTTAAATCCTGACTCAGGCACTTAGCTGTGTGATCTTGTATAAGTTAGTTAACATCTCTGGACCTTGGTTTTCTCTTTTATGAAAAAGGTCATGAGTCTTTGTGAAGATTAAATGAGATAACACCAAGTAAGCACCTAAAATGTAACGTTTCATCATTACTAATATGGTCTTTATTTTCTCTGATGTTTGATCATGTACGTAAATGTGAGCCAGACATATATTAAGTGGAAGCTCATTTTCACTCATGTTGACAAAAAATAAAGCAAAGTTCCCCCAGAGTTGAGAAGTTAGGAAAAACTGGGGACAAGTTAAGATGCTTAAGTGGCCATTAAACTTACAAAAAGGTACTTAACATCAATAACCTTTAGAGAAACACAAATCAAAACCAGGATGTTATACCAGTACACACCCATCAGAATGGCACCAGGAGGAAGACAGACCATACTCAGTGCCGATGAGATGGGATATGCATTGAGAGAACCACTCTGAAAACCCTTTGGCAATGCCCTCTGAGGCTAAACACGCGCACCCTATAACTCAGCAACTTCACTCTTGGGCCCAGTTCATCAAAAGACACGCATTAGATTGTCCTTAACTGCACCATTTATGATAGACCCAGGCTGGAAACTATCCAAATATCCAAAAACAGCTGAAGGGAAAAATAAATCCTGTTGTATTCAGACAAATGGATACTCTGCTCATTGTGAATGGATGACTAACTCAGCTACCTGCAAAAATATGGATGAACCTCACAAAGACGGTGTAGAGCAAAGGAAGGCAGAGACAAACTTATATCAAGTTTCTGATTCCATTCATTAAAAGTTCAAAAACAGGCAAAGGTGTTTTATATTGCTCCAAAGTAGGATCGCGGCTATATTTGGTGGGGAAAGGGGTGGTGGTTAAAACAGGATTCTGGGGCATGTTCTGCTTCTCCATCTGGTCACTGGTTACCCGGATATGGACGTCTGTCTGCTGGTGAAAGGTGCCCTTCTCAGCATATATGCTAGACTTGAATAAAACATTCAGGCCACATGTGCCCTGTTATCCCCAGGCCTGAAACAGTTCCCTCACACATAGTTTCATCCTGGGCTCTGGAAACAACAGCCACTCCCTCCCTGTTTTGCAAAGAGTGCATCTTAGGCTCAGCTCAGGGAACAAGGCCTCCTGGAGCACTGGTTTCTGGGGCAGGCGATTGGAATGATGGCCTCATTCACCATGGAATCCGTAATGGCCATCCGGAAGCTGGGCACAGAGTGATGCTCACTGAATCTCTGTGGAAGGAAAGGAGGGAGGGAGGGAAAGGGTGTTGAGTTGCAGTGGGGGAGTGGAATGCAGATTCTCCTGCTAGCACATGGCCTTTGGGTTTGGTCTGGCCAAAGCAGAGGTCTCTGGGCATCTACATGACGAACACCAGTCAGTGGAGGTTGCCATGCACAGGGCTGTCGTGGAGGCAAATGTGCAGTGTGTCTGTTTGTCCTGTATGAGACCTAAAATGTCATTCATTTACTCATTCGTGAAGCTTCAGTTCAGTCCTCACTTCGTGCCAAAAAGGCACAACCATTGGCCTTGAGAGGTGTGCAAGGTGGTGGCAGGGGGCTTCGTTTTCCTTGAGGGGTCTGCAGTGGGGTTGGAGGGGCACAGCAAGGTTGCATTCTCGCCTACATGACCACCTGTCAGCGCACGCCCTTCCCCTCCCGCTGGCTGGAACGGAGGCCCTGCTGAGGAAAGGTCACTCTGCCGGCAGAGGCAGGTGTGGTGATGGGAGGGGGCAGATGAAAGGAGGGTGTGGACAGAGGGAGGTCCAGGGTCCTTCCTAAGGTGAGTACATGAAGAAATATGCAGGACTTAATTGGAAAGAAAATAAAGGAGGGAAAAGCCACTTACGCTCGTTTACGCTGAAGCAGAGAACAGACGATTGCTGTGGGGAAAGCCAGCCTTTAATTCATCATTTCCTTCAACTGCCACCTCAACCCCCTACCTACCAGCTTTTCCCTTGTATCTGTGTTTTTTCTCATATGCTCCTTGTTGCACTTTTTTTTTTTTTTCTTGACAGGCGTGTACACCCTCTTGTGTCCTGGGGAAACTGTGGTTCAGTAGCCTCGGATATCAAGAGCATCAAGCTAGTCTGACAAGGCAGAAGAAATGGTGATCCTATGGAGTGTGGCTTAAGGGACGCAGGAAAGTCCTTACCACAAACAGAGCAGATCTGTGGCATGCCTGGAAAGGCTACCTGCCATTCCTGAGCTGCTCCGTTGTGTTAGAAATTGTCCTGTCCCTCCTGTTTTCTGTGTCAGTGCCCCTTTGGAAAGGATTGTGACTGGAGGTGAGAGTGACTATCAGAACTCTGCAGGTGGAGATGTGGACAGTGAGAACAGCCCTCTGGGATCCCAGGACCTGGGAAAGTGTGTGTAAGCCATTGTTGTGGTGGGAAGAGCAGAGGCCGAGACCCTGTGTGCTTAGGGACAACCCTGAGCAACCACAGCTTGATACTCCAGGTGAATGTTACAGGCCATGGCAGTGGTCTCAAAGTGTGGTCCCCAGACCCGCAGCACCAGCATCACCTCGCAGCTTCTTGGAAATGCAAATTCCAGGCTCCAGCCCAGACCTGTGGAATCAGAACATGGTGGTGGGTTTAGTAATCCATGTTTGAACAAGCCCCCGCAGGCGATTCAGGTACACGTCAAAATTTGAAAACCTCTAAGGGAGGGGCCATTTTCTGAACCAACTCTCCTTCACCACCAATGTTCTCTCTCCTTGGAAGAGAGACCAAAGCAGTGATATTGGATTGAAGCTCATGAGCTAGAACGTTTCCTGGGGCTCTTTGCCACTGGCCCCATCCAAGGAAGCCCCGGTCAGCCTGTCACTGTAAGAGCCCAGGTTCTGAAAACACACTGAATTAGGTTTGTCATCCTGGCTCTGCCACATCCTGGCTGTGGGAACCTGGACAAGTTACTTAACCTCTCTGGCCCTCAGTTTTTCCATCTGTAACCTGGGGCTCGGAATAGAGCTGACCTCACCAGGGTCTCACAGAGGTCCCAGAGGTCCTTGTCCCATACACACAGTGGGTGTTCAGTAGATGGATCTGTTATTTATCATTCATGCAATTTCATCTAAAGTTGAAGAGATTACTAGATTTCAAAGAAATCAGCCTATAAGCCTGTCATGGTAGAAGGGGTTTGAGGGACCAAGCAGCAGTGCTGAATATACGTCTTCCAGCTCCAAGACAGCAGGTGCTGCTACTCCCAGTGGCTCTGACCATTGTGGAAAGAAAAGCAAGTATTAAAATATCTTATAAACAAAGCCAGGAGGTTTGAAGTCTGGTGAATTGCCTCTGCCCGTCTGCCAGGGATACGATGCAGCAGAAGGAATGGTGGGCACTCGCTCCCCTGGACCCTGCCTGGTAGGCCAGCAGCCCACACTTGTTCACTGAATGAAGAAACACACCTGGCTGGCAAGCCTACAAACAGAGCTTCCTCCCTCCCCCAACAATTCCCTACCCTCAGAATGATTTATGGTCATTCAGTTTTCATTTATAAAACTGACAGTATTCCAACTGATAACTATTGATATATGCGAAATTCAGGAGCCACAGGATAAAAGCCACAGGCCCCATGGCGACATCTGGCCGCCTTGCACAGACGTCATCCACTCGCCCTTCACCCTATGGAACGCTGACTGCTCTTAGGTATAATAAAGCGTGTTTAAGGTCCACAGGGTGATGACAATAGGGTTAAACTTAGCTGATTCCACAGCTGAGGGAAATCTCAGGTAGAGACATTTTGGATCACACTTGTGAAGAAGTCCTCTGCAGTGAGGTCCTTACACAGCAGCATGGGATGGCAACAATAACAGGATAACAGATGACAGGCAGTCATTTATAGACGGTCTGCAAAAGAGGTGGCTGAGATCTCCTCGAAGAACACTCTCTGTGATGACAGTTCGGGGAGGGAACAGGGCATCGCCTTTTATCTGCAGATTTCAAAGTTCCTGATGTGAGTCAGTCTTTCCCAATACCTTGTAGAAGGCAATAGTTTCCATTACTCCAGACAGGAAGCCTGAAGGGCACGTTGGGCAATGGCACCATGAGTCCCAGAGGGACTGACCAAGGCTCACCTGTCCCCAAGCATGTGTCTTGACTGCCCTGTGTCTGGGTCAGCCACTAGCATGGGGCAAGGAGCACCAGGGAAGAAATAGGGCCTGGCAGCAACAAAGCACACAGTTCTCTGCACTCTGGTTCCCAAATTTGTTAACTGCACCTGAATCACTCATCAAGTATGTTAAAGATTAAGATTTCTGGTTCAACTGGTTTCTCTCTTCAAAATTTTGGTTCAGTAGATCTGGGTTAAAGTGGACATTAGAATTTAACAAATTCCACAGGTGACGATGGTACACAACCAAATTTGGCTCTTAAGAGTCAACAAATAAGGGACTCTGGAAGGAAATGGGATTGAGGGGGTGGGGCCTTTGCAGAACCGGAATCCCAGCTGCCACTAGCACACATGGTCCCAGACGGCTTCACTCCACTCTGGCTGAGGATGGTCACAATTATTCCTGCTTCCCTCAACACAGTGGTTGGCAGCCTTTTGGGGGTCTTATACTCCTTTGAGATGTTGATTTAAAAGAACCTCCATGAAAAACATTCACATGCCTACACAATTTATTTATTTTTATTTTAAAATTTTATTTCAATAGTTTTTGGGGAACAGGTGATTTTGGGTTACATGGATAAGTTCTTCAGCGGTGATCTCAGAGATTTTGTGCACTTGTCACCTGAACAGTGTACACTGTACCCAATATGCAGTCTTTTATCCTCCCCACCCCCTCCCCTGAGTCCCCAAAGTCCATTATACCATTCTTCTGCCTTTGTGTCCTCATAGCTTAGCTCCCACTTAAAAGTGAGAACATACGATATTTGGTTTTCCATTCCTGAGTCACTTCGCTTAGAATAATGGCCTCCAGCTCCATCCAAGTTGCTGCAAAGGCCTTTATTTCATTCTGTTTTATGGCTGAGTAGTATTCCATGGTGTATATACACCACATTTTCTTTATCCACTCATGGGCATTTAGGCTGATTCCATATTTTTGCAATTGCGAATTGTACTGCCATAAACATGTGTGTGCAGGTGTCTTTTTCAAATAATGACTTCTTTTCCTTTGGGTAGATACCCAGTAATGAGATTGCTGAATCAAATGGTAGATCTACTTTGAGTTCTTTAAGGAATCTGCATAATATTTTTCACGGTGGTTGTACTGATTTACACTCTCACTAGCAGTGTAAAAGTGTTCCGTCTTCACGAACATCTATAGTTTTTTGACTTTTAAATTATGGCCATACTTGCAGGAGTAAGATATCACATTGTGTTTTTGATTTGCATTTCCTTGATGATTACTGATGTTGAGTTTTTTTTTCATATGTTTCTTAGCCATTTGTATATCTTCTTTTGAGAATTGCCTATTCATGTTCTTTGCCCACTTTTTGATGGGATTATTTGTTTTTTTCTTGCTGATTTGTTTGAGTTCTTTGTAGATCCTGGATATTAGTCCTTTGTCAGATGCATAGTTTGCAAATATTTTCTCCCACTCTGTGGGCTGTCTGTTAATTCTGCTAATTATTTCTTTTGCTGTGCAGAAGCTTTTTAGCTTAATTAGGTCCTATTTATTTATTTTTGGTTTTGTCGCATTTGCTTTTGGGTTCTTAGTCATAAAATCTTTGCCTAAGCCAATGTCTAGAAGATTTTTTCTCATATTATCTTATAGAATTTTATGGTTTCAGGTCTTAGATTTAAGTCTTTGATCCATCTTGATTTGATTTTTGTATAAGGTGAGAAGTGAGGATCCAGTTTCATTTTCCTACACGTGGCTTGCAAGTTATCCCAGCACCATTTATTGAATAGAGAGTCCTTTCCCCACTTTATGCTTTTGTATGCTTTGTCAAAGATCAGTTGGCTTGTAAGTATTTGGCTTTATTTCTGGGATCTCTATTCTGTTTCATTGGTCTATGTGCCTATTTTTGTACCAGTACCATGCTGTTTTGGTAACTATAGTCTCATAGTATAGTTTGAAGTTGGGCAATGTGATGCCTCCAGATTTGTCCTTTTTGCTTAGGTGCCTACACAGTTGAGGCTGTGATTTCAGAAGTGTTGTGGGAGGCAGACTGAGCAGTGGGGAAAGAGGTTCAAGAACTTAGCCAAAAATGAATGGAAACTGAAAAAAAAATTTTAAGTAGGTTTCTTTTCATCCTACTATCACTAGTGTTTCTCAAAGGCTGCATGGCCATTTCCGATTTTTGAAGTCCCTAGTATATTAAAGAATTAAGAAATATGGGCCAGGTGCAGTGACTCACACTTATAATCCCAGCATTTTGGGAGGCCAAGCTGGGAGGATCACTTGAGCCTAGGAGTTCGAGACCATCCTGGGCAACATAGTGAGACCCCATCAAAACAAAAAATAAAGAAAATTAGCCAGGTGTCATGGTAT
Source organism: Piliocolobus tephrosceles (assembly GCF_002776525.5). Classification (NCBI taxonomy): domain Eukaryota; kingdom Metazoa; phylum Chordata; class Mammalia; order Primates; family Cercopithecidae; genus Piliocolobus; species Piliocolobus tephrosceles. The sequence continues at coordinate 88,062,520 of NC_045455.1, forward strand.
GTGCCTGTGATCCCAGCTACATGGGAAGTTGAGGTGGGAAGATCACTTGGACCCAGGAGGTTGAGGCTGCAGTAAGCCATGTTTGCACCACTACACTCCAGCCTGGGTGACAGAGCAAGACCCTGTCTCAAAACAGATAAAAAAAGAGAAATTATATTGATAGGGTTTGGATATATTTAATTGGCACTCATCATCCTGTTACATCTCCTTCTAGTATTACCTTTCTGCATCACAGGGGCTGGAAAGCGAAAAACCTTACTTTCTATGCTTCCTTCCAGCTGGACCTTTCACATGTGCTTGCACATGACTTGGAAGACAGTCAGAGGCAGAAGTCCCTGCAAATGCTCCTGGCTACTTGCTGCAGGCAGCTGTTGCTGCTGCGGGAGAAGACTTTCCTATGTCTAGCTGCCAGTGTTCTGGGCTCTGGGGGCATCCTGTTCCTGGGATCACAGCTATGGTGGTATCTTCTAGAACTCAGAAGTTTACCAAATCACTGGATGGACCAGAGGAGTGAGCTCCAGGTTGGGTTTCCAGAAGGGAATCCCAGAACTCTTCCACCACACAGGCCTCTCAGGGAGCTGCTCCCTCTGCCATGGTCAGTGAGAGGGGGAAGTAGGAGCCGCCATTGGGGTTGTTGAGTTCGTGGCTGAGGGATGAGGAAATTGCTGCTACACACCCATGAAGCTGACGTCTGGACACAAGTCCCTACTGATAAGTGTTTATGACATTTCCAGCATGGTGCCATGACACTGCATGGAAATGCCGCATGGAAAGTCCTTATACATCTATCTTTGTGCATTTATGTGAGTATATCTGCAGGTATTGAACGGCTGGGTCAAAGTGTGTGTATACCTTGATAAATATTGCTAAGTTACTCTCCAAATTTTTTTTAGAGACACTATGTTGTCCAGCCTGAACAAGCCATCCTCCTGCCTCAACCTCCCAAGTAGCTGGGACTACAGGTGCAGGCCACTGTCAAAAGTGTTTTAATTCACACTGCCATCAACACCTGACCTCACCTTTACTAACACAGAGTATAACCCAGGTATGGATTTTAAAATACCCACTAGATGGTAAAATAACAACTAGCCTGGTATGAGTACCAAAGACAGAGACAACAGAAGCCCATCAGCAAGAGAGACACACACCCCACCCATCCAGCAGACACCTGTTGGATGAACGCTTATATGTTGAAAATCAGCTGTAGCATAACCAGTGTTTTTAATCTTTGGCAATGTGAGAGGCTCATTGTATTACATTTGTGTTTCTTTGAGTATTAATGATGTTGAGAAACTTTCCTTGTGACACTTTTAAATCTCTCTTCTGAATCTTGAATTTTAAAAAATTACACAAGTGATTCCAGAGTTTAGTTTCAATGCAACGCTTTAAGAGATTACTATGGCTCAAGGCTTCTGCTGGGTTCTGGAGATACAATAATTCAATAGAGTTCTCACTAACTGTCGAGTGCATGGCACTGCAGGAAAAGAGAGGCACACATACACACATTCACACACACGGAAGGTCATTTCAAAGCACGGAGCACCAGGATTTCCAGGACGAATTGAAATCATTGGATACTTTTTAAAATAATACGTGGGGGAAAGTAGAATGAACACAGAGTTATCAAAGAGGAAAGCCAATTTGTAAAGCTTATAATTTTAAAAATAATGGAGAAAATTGTTCCCGGGCTATATAGAAATGCCTTATTTATTCCAATTGATATGTTTGGGTGAGCACGATGTTCAGGGCAGTTAACTGTTGCTGTGTGATTTCTTCTTTTTTCATGATAAATTTAGTGCTACAAAGTGTCCCTTATGAAGAGACTGAATAGACACAAGAAATGCTCCTTCCTCCTCCCCGCCATGGTGGTGTCAGTGAAGGGCTGCTAAAATAGAGATTTAAATAAGTTAAGAGTCCTATACCATAGTACGCTAAATGTCCAGGATATAGTTGAAAATTACTGATCATATTAGGGACTGGGAAACTAAGATCCAACATCAACTTGAATGAGAAAGCAAGATCAACAAACACCATTAGGTACATGACACAGATGTTGGAATTACCTAACAAGGACTTTAAAACATAGAGGGAGACTTCTTGCTCTGTCACCCAGGATGGTGTGCAATGGCGCAATCTCTGCTCACTGCATCCTCTGCCTTTCGGGTTTAAGCGATTCTCCTGCCTCAGCCTTCAAGTAGCTGGGATTAGAGGCGCCTACCACATGCCTAGCTAACTATTTTGCATTTTTAGTAGAGACAGGGTTTCACCATGTTGGTCAGGCTGCTTTTGAGCTCCTGACTTCCAGTGATCTGCCCACCTGTGCGTCCCAAAGTGCTAGGATTACAGGCGTGAGCCACTGCACCCGGGCCCTCAATGGACAATTTTGAACAAACTTAAAACAAATAAAAGAACAGAAAGTCTTAGCAAAGAAATAGAAAGTATAAATAAGAACCAAATGTAAGAAAGACATGTAAGAAAGATCTTTTATTAGGGGAAAACCTTTGTGGTAAGAAAAAAAATCCTTCTGCTGGCTTCCTGTTTTTAAAACTCTTTGCGAAACTGTACAATTTCCTTAGCTAACCACAGCTTCATGAGCCTTACCTTCGGAAAACTCACTTCACTGAATCCAAATCCCTGCTACCCTGGCATTCAAGCACTGAGACAGAGGCCGTGATGCGCGCATTAACACTAACCAGGCAGCTTGGAGGCCAGTGCTAGGACTCATCATTTTGAGATGCAGAGCAGTACAGCAGGGCCACCAAGGGTCAGACAATGGCTTGTCCATTGTGGCCACCTGCCCTGGACAAGGTAGGGCACTCAGGACTAGAGTGCTAAAGGACCTTCATGTCCCCTTCAGGCATAGTATTGTGGGAGGCCTCCTTCCTACGAATGTTTGCTAATAATGCAAAAGTCTTTCAATATCTTAACCATTGGAATAGCCATTCTGGTATGCCCTGGCTGAACATCAGACTTACCTGAAAGAAAGATTAAAGATTTTAGTCTTGATTCTAAGAGCAATGGGAGCCACCAAAAGGTAGTGAGCAGGGAAGTGACATGAGTAAATTTGCATTTCAGAGGTCACTGAGGCGGTGGGGAGGAGGAGCGATCAGAATGGACATGGTCAACCATGAGGAGTCCTAGTCCAGGCAGGAGCAGATGGTTCAGACCATGGACCGGGTGACTGTTTGGGATGCAGAGAATCAACAAAGGCACTGGTGTTGCATTGGAGGTGGTGGAAGCAGACGATGACCTCGGGGTTTCTGGCTTTCCCATTGCGGTTGATAGAGGGAAGTTAAATCAACTGAAAAAAGGAACAACGGAAGATAACTGGGTTTGGTGGGGAGAAGATCATATGGGCAAGTTTGGAGATGTTGAGTTTAAAAGGACTTTGAACATTGAAGAGATGTTAAGTACACCGCGGTAGGTCTACTTATCATAGGTTTGGAGCTCAGAAGAGCATTCTGGGCTAGAGTTGTGAATTGATGAGCTGTCAATAATCAAGTCAAAAATGAAGAGGTGGACAGGATAAGTATGTATGGAGATGGTAGAGTGAGAACACGAGAGAGACTCCAGACCTGAAGAACTCCAGAAGTCAGTGGCTGAGCAAACACAGGGGCAGATATGGAATATTTTTCCTGTATTTCCTCTTAGGAATTGAAATTTTAAAACACTACAAATACCACAAACATAAAATCCAGAAACTAGCATAGTATTTTCATTAATTATTTACCTTAAACACTTCCATAATACTTTTCCCCAGTAATTCTGGCTGCATGATCTTTTCTTCCTTTTCTTCCTTTTTTTTTTTGAGACAGCGTCTTGCTCTGTCGCCCAGGCTGGAGTGCAGTGGCGCGATCTCAGCTCACTGCAAGCTCTGCCTCCCAGGTTCACGCCATTCTCCTGCCTCAGCCTCCCGAGTAGCTGGGACTACAGGTGCCGCCACCATGCCCGGCTAATTTTATTTTGTATTTTTAGTAGAGACGGGGTTGCACCGTATTAGCCAGGATAGTCTCAGTATCCTGACCTCGTGATCTGCCCGCCTTGGCCTCCCCAAGTGCTGGGATTGGCTGTATGATCTTTATTTTGTCCAATTTATTGAGACATAACTTATGTGCAATAAACTGCCTGTATTTAAAATAAACAGTTTGATAAATGTTGGCAGATGTGAACATGAAATCACTGTCACAGTGAGCATTCAGAACATTGCCATCAGCCCCAAAGCTTCCCTGCACTCCTGTGCAGTCTCTTTCCACCCCGACCACGGATCTAGAGTTTTACACAAATGGAACCACACAGTGTGTACTTATTTTTGTCCAGCTTTTTTTTTCTCAGCATAATGATTTTGAGAGGCATCCATATTATCATGCATGCCAATAATTCATTCCTTTTTATTGCTGATTAGTATTCCATTGTATGGAAACACCACATATTGTTCAAGCGCTCACCTGCTGATAGACATTTGTGTTGTTTCTAATTTTGTGCTACTATGAGCATTTTTATCATGACCAGGTGTTGAATTTTCTCCTTTGCTTTTTCTGCAGTTACTGAAATAACCACATTGTTTTTCTATTTTATTAACATCATGAATTACAGTGGTTAATTTTCTAATATTGAACCAACTTTGAATTCCTGGAATAAACTTTACTTAGTCCTGGTACATTCGATGTAATTCTAGTTGTAATTATAGCTACAGTTGTAGATAGATCAAGAATTGGATTTGATTTGCTGTATCCATTAGCAGTTACTCCCCATTCCCCTCTTCCCCAAGTCCCTGGCAACCACAAATCCATTTTCTATATCTGATTGACCTATTCTGGGCATTTTAATAAATGGAATCAAAGATGTGTGGCCTTTTCTGTCTGACCTTTTTTACTCATCGTGCCTTATAACATGCTAAAAAAGATTTGCCCACATTGTAGCACATATCAATACTTCATTCCTCTTTATGGCCAAATAATATTCCATCATGAAGATATGCCACATTTTATCTTTCTTTTCATCAGTTAATAGATATTTGGGTTGTTTCCACTTTTCAGCTACTATGAAAAATGCTGCTATGAATACTTTGTACAAATTGTGTGAGGAGGCCAGGTATAGTGGCTCATGCCTGTAATTCCAGCACTTTGGGAGGCTGAGATGGGAGGATTGCGTGAGCCCAGGGATCTGAGACCAGACTGGGCAACATAGTGAAACGCCATCCCTACAAAAAATTTTAAAAATGGCTGAGAGCGGTGGCTTATGCCTGTAATCCCAGCACTTTGGGAGGCTAAGGTGGGTGGATCACCTGAGGTCAGGAGTTAGAGACCAGCCTGGCCAACATGGTGAAATCCCATCTTCACTAAAAATGTCAAAATTAGCTGGGCCTGGGGGCACATGCCTGTAGTCCCAGCTACTCAGGAGGCTGAGGCAGGAGAATTGCTTGAACCCAAGAGGTGGATGTTGCAATAAGCTGAGATCATGCCACTGCACTCCAACCTGGGGAACAGAGTGAGACTCCATCTCACCAAAAAAAAAAAAAAAAATTAAAAATTAGCCGGGTGTGTTGCCACTTGCCTGTGGTCCCAGCTACTTGGGAGGCTGAGGTAGAAGGATTGCTGGAACCCAGGAGGTCGAGGGTGTAGTGAGCCATGACTGTGCCACTGCACCCCAGGCTGGGTGACAAAGTGAGACCTGTCTCAAAGAAAAAAAGAAAAGAAAACACAAACACATTTGGTTTTGGTGAGGATGTGTATTTTCAGTTCTCTTGGATGTAGAACTGCTGGGTCATCCGGTAATTCTGTGTTTAACTTTTTGAAGACCTTTCAAACCATTGTCCAGGGCAGCAGCACCATCTTACAATCCTACCAGCAATGTGTGAGGGTTCCAATCACTCTACATCCTCGCTAACTCTGTTAGGATGTGACTTTCTGATTGCAGCTTTCTTAGTGGGTGTGACGTGGTCTCTCATTGCAGTTGGTTTGCATTTCCCTAGTGACTTGTGATGCTGAACATCTCTTCAGGAGCTTATTGCTCATTTGTGTATCTTTCTCAAACTTTTGACCATTTTAAAAATGAAATGTCTTTTTATTGTTGCATTGTAAGAGTTCTTTATATATTATGGATACAAGTCTCTCGTCAGATGTATGATTTGCAAATCTTTTCTCCCATTCTGTGAGTTGTCTTTTCACTTTGTTGATGGTATCCTTTGAAGCACAAAAGTTTAAAACTTTGATGAATTCCGATATATCTATTTTTTCTTTTGTCACTTTTGTGTCATATCTAAGAAGCCATTGCCTAAGGACCCGAGGATTTACTCCTATATTTTCTTTTAGGCATTTTACAGTTTTAGCTCTGAAGACATTGCTCCATTTTGGGTTTCATTTTGTATATGGTGTGAGGCAGTGGCTCAGCTTCTTTCTCTTGCACATGGATATCCAGTTATCCCAGGACAGCTAATTGAAGACGCTTCTTTTCTCATTAAATTGTCTTGGCACTCTTGTCAAACTTCATCCTCTTTGCTAATTTTCTCAATTCTTTTTCTGCTCTTATCTTTATTATTCCCATTCATCTAGTTACTTTGGGCTCACTTTGCTCTTCTTTTTCTAGTTTCTTATTGTGGACTCTTAAGTCTCTAGTTTTGTACGCCCTGCCTCCCACCACCTATCCCAGTATAAGCATTTAAAGGTATAACTTTCTCTCTAACCACTGTTTGCTTACATCCCACAAATTTTGACCTTTTTCATTATCATTTAGTTCAAAGTATTTTCAAATTGCCCTCATGATTTCTTCTTTGACCTATTGATTCTCTAGAAGTGAAATGTTTTATTTCCAAATATTTGGTGTCTACTTATCTTTTTTAATTTCTATGTAATTCTGTTTTAATCAGAGAATAGGCTCTATAAAATATAAATCCTCTTCAATTTATTGAACCTTGTTTTATGGTCCAGCATATGGTCTATTTTGGTCAACAAACCACATGTGCTTAAAGAAAATGTGTATTGTGCAGTTGTAACTGATAGATACAGATTCTATGAACAGCAATTATATGAAAGTGGTTAATAGTGTTGTTCAGTCCATCTATCTTTTTCTTGATTTTTTTCTAGGGCCCTATCCTAAGATATTCATATTCATGTTCAACTATGATTATGGATTATTTCTGTCAATTTTTTCCTCAGGGATATTGAAGCTCTGTTACTAGACACACACCCACATAGGATTCTTTGTCTTCTTAGTGTATTAATGCCTTTATCCATATAAGAGATCCTTCTTTGGTAATTTTTTTTCCTCAAAGTCCATTTTGTCTGATAACTAGATAGTGTGGGGTGGGGGAAAGGGAGAGGGTCAACAGAGTACCCTTCATCTCCACTGAGTGTAGAACCAACTGAGAGGTAAACCTAGCTGTGGGCAGATGGAGATTAAATGTCAGCGTTTGTGCTGATGAAGCCCATCAGAGGCTGTGGCCCTAGATTTGTGTCCAGATGGGCCTGTTAATACTTCCCTCAAAATTAGGTGGCCTTGCACATCCGGTCACTGGCCCAGATGGACAATAGTCAGCCTTTTCCTTTCACCCTCATCCAGGGCAGACGGCAGAAGGCAGAGGGCAGGTAGGTGGACAGACTTCCGAGGCAGAGTGAGGGGCCCAGAGACGCCTGCCCAATTCTTCCTCTAAAGATCACCAGTAAGTGAAATGAAGAGGCCAGGGGCTGCGAGAATGTTCTAGAGAGGGTTTTCACGTAGAAACAAGGAGAATGTGCCCCTTCTAAAAGATCTCTACGGCTATGAGAGTGTGTGAGCTTACCCAAGAAGAATGAAGGGTGAGGAAGGAGAGGACCTGAACCGAGTTGTGGGGGCCACCAGCATTCGGAGGCTGGGTTGCAGAGGGAGGTCCCCTGAAGGACATGGAGAAGGGGTCCCCAGGGATGTCATGGAAGCAAAGGAAGGCATTTCAAGGCTGCATTGCCGGCTGCCAAGAGGCTGATAAAGTTGAGATCTCCTCATGAAAGCTCAGGCTTGTCCTCTGGGGTAGAATTTTGGCAAAGAATCTTTCACGCCACATACTGAGCACACTTCTGACTTCCCCAATTATGGTAGAAAGGAGAATTATTTACCCTGATCTGGATTTATAGGTTTTATAGGTTTTATAGATTTATAGGTTTAAGGGCCCTTGAAATCACAGTACTCAGACTGTTTTCCTAATGGTGAATGGCCAAGAAAACAGCTTTCAAAAATAAACGCGGGTCAATGTGGAAGGCTAGACTCCTTCCTGTGGCTTATTTTAACTTTCATATAAGAAAACATAATCGTTGATTACCTTAGCAATATACCATGCCTTATCAAAGGGCTTTAAAGCACTCTCATTAGTCCTTTCAATATACTTGAATAAGAGGTGAAAACAAATATGTGTATTTTAACCTCATCCTAGAGAAAAAGGAGAGAGTTGGGGAGAAGTTGAGGGCTTTTCTCCCAGAATCCTGGGAGATGATGTGGCATCAGCACAGGCCAGAAACTGCCCCCTGCAGCTAAAGCACTGGAACAGAAATGAGGAAGATTCATGACTCAGCCAAAAAGAGGTGAAAAGGTGAGCAATTATATAATGAACAGAACATGTGTCATGCAGTCTTCAAATAACAAACTCACATTTCAAACTCTTTAAGGGCAGAAATAATATTTTACCATTCTTTTCATTGTTGACGGTCCCTAGTACAGGCTAAGACCTCTGTAAATGTTTCCTTGCTGGCTGTGTGTATGGGAAGAGTATAGAGGGATGTGAATTTTATTCAGTGTATAGAATAAGTAGTTTTCTAAGATTTTGTTCATGGAAGTGATGCAATCAGCTCAAATTTGACCAAAATGGTCCATACCCGCTCTGGGTTTTAGGAAGGAAACCTAGTAGAAATGAGTGAGATGAGCTTAAAGTATAAAGGAGCTGAGAGCAAACAAAATAAAAGGCTGGAGTCTGTTTACTGCAAAATTGTTTTTGCATGAAAGTGTGTTTTGGGGCACCCATTTGCACACTCCCCCAACAAATATTTATTGAGCACCTATTATATTTCATCGTGCTGGGTGCTTGGCAGTTACAAAGATAAATGAGATGGATTTTCTACCTTGAATATGTCATGGTCAAATGAGGATATCCTGAAGATGTTCTTGACAAAATCATACTTTGGTGTTTTTTGTTTGTTTGTTTGTTTTGGTTTGGTTTGGTTTGGTTTGTTTGAGACAGAGGCTCCCTCTGTCGCCCGGGCTGGAGTGCAGTGGCCGGATCTCAGCTCACTGAAAGCTCCGCCTCCCAGGTTTAGGCCATTCTCCTGCCTCAGCCTCCCGAGTAGCTGGGACCGCAGGCGCCCGCCACCTCGCCCGGCTAGTTTTTTTTGTATTTTTAGTAGAGATAGGGTTTCACTGTGTTAACCAGGATGGTCTCAATCTCCTGATCTCGTGATCCGCCTGCCTCAGCCTCCTGAAGTGCTGGGATTACAGGCATGAGCCACCGTGCCCAGCCTTTCTTGACCAGATCATACTTGGATGTTGGATGGAAGCAAATAAAAATGCTATAGGGGCCGGGCGCGGTGGCTCAAGCCTGTAATCCCAGCGCTTTGGGAGGCCAAGATGGGCGAATCACGAGGTCAGGAGATCCAGACCATCCTGGCTAACACGGTGAAACCTCGTCTCTACTAAAAAATACACACACACACACACAAAAGTAGCCGGGCAAGGTGGCGGGCGCCCGTAATCCCAGCTACTCGGGAGGCTGAGGCAGGAGAATGGCGTAAATCCGGGAGGCGGAGCTTGCAGTGAGCTGAGATCCAGCCACTGCACTCCAGCCTGGGCGACAGAGGGAGACACTGTCTCACAAAAAAAAAAAAAAAAAAAAAAA
>NC_045455.1:88072472-88082472 GCF_002776525.5 Piliocolobus tephrosceles
GTTGCAATATTACACTACAGTTTTGCAAAATGTTACCAGTGGGGGAACCTGGGTGAAGGGTACAGTGAGTCTTTCTGTTATTCCTTACAACTGCCTGTGAGTCTGTAATTAACTCAGCATAAAGCATGTAATTTAAAAATTTTAGTAGATTAAATACATTGTATCCATTTACATAAAATATGAAATCTACACAGCAAAAACAGACGCAGCAGAGAGGAAAGAATAAGAAACTCAGTCTGGAGTCAGGGAGGGACCCTCAAGGGAAGCAACGTTTGAGCTGCACTTTGCAGAGCTCTTAGAAGGTACTATTTATAGATAAGCTCTTTTATTACCATTTTCTCAGAAGGTAGGTGGTTAATAACTCATGTTCCATTTGTTGGGCTAAGATACAGAATTCTAATGATAGCAAACACATCGAGCCTTTCCCATGGTTCAGGCACTGTTCCAAGTGCTTTGCATATAATCATTCATTCGTTCCTCAAAGTAACACTGTGATTATCTATCTATCTATCTATCTATCTATCTATCTATCTATCTATCTATCTATCATTCATCCATCCATCCATTTGTCTATCTGTCCATCCATCCATCCACTTATCCATCCACCTATTCATCTATCTATCTATCTATCTGCAATTGGATTTACAGTTAACTTTTTTATAGGTAGAAGGAGTACGCTCTAAAATAATAATAAAAAGTATAGTATAGCAAATACATAAGCCAGTAACATAGCTGTTTGTTATAATGATCAGGTATTATGCACTGTACGTAATTGTATGTGCTACACTTTTACATGACTGGCAGCACAGTAGGTTTCTTTGTGCCAGCATCACCACACACACATGCTAGTGATGAATTGTGCTATGACATGATGAAGTTACTAGGTGATAGAAATCTTCAGCTCCATTATAGTCATGTGGGACCACTACCATATTTGCAGTCCCTTGTCGGCCTCAATGTCGTTATGCTGAGTGTGACTCAGTCAGCCCTCTGTGGCCATATCCAGGGGTTGCTCAACCATGGGTTCAATCACCCTCAGATTGAAAATATTTTAAAAGAAATTATGTCTGTACTGAACATGTACAGACTTTTTTCTTGTCATTATTCCCTAAACAATACAGTATAATAGCTATTGTCATAGCATTTACCTTGTATTAGGTATTATAAGTAATCTAGAGATGATTTAAAGTACATGGGAGGGCTGGGCATGGTGGCTCATACCTGAGGAGGGTGGATCATGAGGTCAAGAGATCAAGACCATCCTGGGCAACATGGTGAAACCCCGTCTCTACTAAAAGTGCAAAAATTAGCCGGGCATGGTGGTGTGCACCTGTAGTCCCAGCTACTCAGGAGGCTGAGGCAGGAGAATCACTTGAACCTGGGAGGTGGAGGTTGCAGTGAGCTGAGATTATGCCACTGCATTCCAGCCTGGGCAACAAGAGCAAAATTTCATCTCAAAACAAAACAAACAAACAAACAAACAAAAATAAGTACATGGGAGGATATTTGTAGGTTATATGAAATTCTATGCCATTTCACAGCAGGGACTGGAGCATCCATGGGTTTTGGTATCTGCAGGAGATCCTGGAACCAATCCCTTTGGATACTGAGGGACGACTATACATGCATGTGTATATAGGCGACAACTCACTGGGGCACACAGAGACAAGCAGCTTGCCCAAGGTCACACAGCTGTAAGTGGAGAAGCTGCAATTTTTTTTTTTTTTTTTGAGACAGAGTCTCGCTCTGTCGCCCAGGCTGGAGTGCAGTGGCCGGATCTCAGCTCACTGCAAGCTCCGCCTCCCGGGTTTACGCCATTCTCCTGCCTCAGCCTCCGGAGTAGCTGGGACTACAGGCGCCCGCCACCTCGCCCGGCTAGTTTTTTTTTGTATTTTTTAGTAGAGACGGGGTTTCACCGTGTTAGCCAGGATGGCCTCGATCTCCTGACCTCGTGATCCGCCCGTCTCGGCCTCCCAAAGTGCTGGGATTACAGGCTTGAGCCATCGCGCCCGGCGAGAAGCTGCAATTTGATCTGCTTGTTTGGCTTCAGAAATCCAGGCTTTAAGTACCATGCCGTACTGCTCATTTTCTCTTGTCCCAAATTGTGGCCCTCACTTTGCACTTTCAAGGCACTGAAGAACTTTTTCTCTTTTCTTTCTTCTTTTTAGTGTGAGCACCTACTATGAGTAAAACCTGCACTGGTAGCTGGAGAAACATGAAGATAAGGAAGAGTGAATTCTTGTTCTTGGGGATTAAATAACATATTCAAGGGAAAAGACACAAAATAACCATTTCCAGGTAAACTCTGGTCGGGAGGGTGGGAGGAGAACTGTGCTTTGCTTTTGTGCCCAACACTTCACATTCCTTACCTTTTTCTCCCGACCAAGACCTCGAGGAGCAGCCTGAGCCAGAGAAGCAGCATCCTCATCTTCTTTCCACCTCTTACTAGCGGGGTGGCTTTGGGCCAGTTTCTTACACTCTTTGGACCACCTTAGTTTCCTTGTTGAAAAATGGGGATAATAATAGTGGCTACATGTCAGTGTGATTCTGAGGAATACCGGAATTGTACAGTAGAGCACACACACAGAACAGTGGCTGGCACAGTCAGTAATTGATCAATGTGTGCTATTGCTGTTCTATATATTAGTTCTCCCCTGCTACAGATGAGAGCTATCTCTAACTCAGAGACTTGCCACATCATTCAACTAGGAGTGAGAATTGAGCCTGGATAAGGAAGAGGAACAGGAATTCAACACAGTGAACACAGCAGGAAAGGCTTGAGCCAAGGTCCCGGGCTGGAGACGTGCAAAGCATGTCTGGAGATGGGGAAGGTCCGTTGGGCCAGGAAACCACAGGCTCTGCTCTGTTGGAGCAGGTGAGGAGTGCAGCAGGCCTCAGGGTGAAAGGAAGAGTGAGAGGTGTGGCCGTGCTGTGGAAGACTTTTCAGGTGGGTGTTCATCCCGCGTGTACAGGGAACCAGGAGATATTCTGAGCAGGGTGCCAACAGCCCATTCCTGTCTGGGGAGGATGATGCAACCTGTGAGGGGAGGGAGGGAGAGAGACAGAGGGTGAGGGTGGGGACCAAGCAGAAGTGTGGGTGACTCATACATTTGGTTGGTAGGAATGGGTTTCCAATGCTTTAGATGGGAATATGAACATGAAATGTGTCCTGGTGACTCATGGCATCCTCCTACATTAAAAACAAACTTTCAGAGACCACGGCTTCTGCTTCAGTGTTCACCCTCTCACTGCTTAGGCCTGTGAAATGGTGGTGACCCTGGATATAAGGACAAACAGAGGAGACGAGTTCGAAGGCACTGGGGAGCCGGAGGCTGTGCTTTGAGTGTTTTCCAAAGGAGAAGGGACCGGAGGAGGCTTTATCTATCACAAAAGACTTGATGCTTAGGAAGGGAACTTAAGAATCTTCAATGAGACACCATGACTCTTTCTTTGAGAATTTTGGTTTTAATTGTGGTAACATATGCATATCACAAAGTTTACCATCTGAACCATTTTGATGGACAGTTCAGTGGCATTAGGTACATCCACATTGTTGTGCAACCATGACTACCGTCATCTCCAGAGCTCTTTCATCTTGCAAAACTGAAACTCCACACCCATTAGACAGCAGCCTCATCCCCCCCAACTCCTCCAGCCCCTGGAAACCATCATTCTCCTTTTGTCTTAATGAATTTGGCTGCTCTAGATATCTCATGAGTGGAATAATACCATATTTGTCCTTTTGTGACTGGCTTATTTCACTTAGCGTGATGTCTTTAAAGCCCATCCATGTTGTAGCATGTGGCAAGCGTTCCTTTAATTTTAAGGCTGAATAATATTCCATTGTATGTGTATACCACATTTTGTTTATCCATTTATGTATTGATGGACATTTGGGTTATTTCCACCCTTAGCGATCGTGAATAATGCTACTATGAACACATACAAACATCTGTGCAAGTCCTTGCTTCCAATTGTTTTGCGTATATACCCTGAAGTGAAATTGCGGGATCATATTGTAATTCTATGTTTAATTTTTTAAGAAACTGCCATACTGTTTTCCATAGCGGTTACACATTTTACATTCCCACCCTAGTGTGCTCCAATTTCTCCACATCCTTGCCAGCATAGACTTTTCTCTTTAGGCTGGCATTAAGCTATGTGACCAGACCATAACAAGTAGCTCAAGAGCCCATCCACCATTTATGTTTATCATTATTTTTTCCTCTGGAGGAATTAAGAAAGAAAGAAAGGAGGTACTGCTTTAGCTACTAGAGTTTAGCACTTAAGCACTTCTTCATAAAATTCCAGTTACTCTCAATCAGAGTAAAATAAAACCATGAGGGTTATTTTGAGCCAATCTTCAGGGTTTGAGGCAAATGATAGTAATATTCTAAGAGTTAACATTTATATAGGACTTGTGTGTGCTCAGCACTGACCAATCACTTTCCATATATGACGTCATTGAATCCTCTCAACACCCTTAGGAGGCCAGCACTATGATCACCTCCACTTGAAGATGAGAGAATTGGGGCTACTAAGGTTGTGGCTTGTGTAAAGATGCAGAACGTTTCCACGGCAGTGTCCAAGCCCAGCCTACACCATCACACTCTATTCCTACAAAAAGCCACACCCATCAGTAGGTGGACACCACTTGTGCAAAAGATGTATGGATGAGAGTATTTAATGCACATGTGTTACAAAAGTTTAACATTAGGCCAGGTGCAGTGGCTCACACCTGTAATCCCAGCACTTTGGGAGGCCAAGGTGGGCGGATCACCTGAGGTCAGGAGTTCCAGACCAATCTGGCCAACATGGTGAAACCCCATCTCTGTTTAAAATACAAAAATTAGCCAGGCGTGGTGGAAGCTGTCTGTAATGCCGGTTATTCGGGAGGCTGAGGCAGGAGAATTGCTTGAAACCAGGAGGCAAAGTTGCAGTGAGCCGAGACCATGCCACCGCACTCCAGACTGGGCGACAGAGCCGGACTCCATCGCAAAAAAAAAAAAAAGTTTAACATTGGAAAAAGCTTATATGCCCATCAATAAGGGTTTGATTAAACTAATGAAGGCACACCCATTGAAGGGAATAGTTATGCATCTGTTAGGAATTATGATGTAGATATATATTAGTTGATATGGCAAAGTGTTCAAGCTATATTGATGACAAAAAAAAGTGGTTGCAAAGCAATAAGGATGGTGTGATCCAGTTTTAGTAAACTAATATAAATTTGTTTGTATTAATACAAGTTTTGATATATAAGTTTAAAAGGCTGGAAAATTATAGAGCAAAAATATTAACAATGATAGCCTTGACGTGGGAGGATTCCTGGCAATTAAAATAATGGCATTTTCTCAATTTTCCTTACAATGTTTATATAATACAGCATAGAATGAAAGCTTAACAACACACATCACCAAGCTTTCACTGAAACTGTTTCCTTTGTGCCCCAGACTGGAAATCAGCCCCACTGCACTCAAAAGTGCTGTGACTTTGGACAAGTTCCTTATCCTCTTTGGGCCTCCTGTTTAATCTAATAATAAAACGGCGGTTTAATTTCGACAGTTTCTTCCAGCTCTAGTACTCCTTGACTGAATGACTCCCATTCCCGGCGGAAGTTCTTTTAAAAACGGCCTACTGGAATTTACATGTGGGTAAATGGTCTCTTTAGCCCGTTTTCTTTGATCTAAGTTAGAGCATTGCACCGGAGTTGTGTCAAATCACCCTGGGAAAAAGTAACATTTCCCAGAAAGACAAATTTTAACCTAAGACATAAAAACAAAACAAAAAACAAACAAAAACAAACAAAAAAACCACCAAACAAACAAAAAGCACTACATACTGAACGGACTCCACAAGCCAAGCAGAAAAGCAAAAAACGACGAACCATATGCCCCTTCCCACCCTCACCCCAGACTCTTAGCTTCTGAAGATCGCCTGCCACCTGTACGCCTGAATAGTCATAGTAGCTGGCATTTATTTTTACAGATATCCAGAGTCACTTATAGCATTTTCTCCCACAGAAGCACAGCGAAATCACAGCCGAGCAGGGAAGGGCAGGGCGAGGGCCGCCCCAGTCTGAGAGCCGCAGGGTCTGGCTGGAGCTGCTTCCGGCCCACTTCACCCGGGCGCGGAGGCCGCACCTGGCGGGTGCGGTCTGCTCTATGGCGCCCTCTGCTGTTAGTCAGCCCCGGGCTCCTCGCCCGGCGCGCCGGCCTCTGCCGGGTCCACTGGGGCCTGCCAGCTGCGGGGATCACCGAGACCACATTCCCGCGGCTAGCAGCCTTTCGCTCTGCTCAGAGGAGAGGCAGAGAGGCATACTGCACTTTCCCAGCGGCCTTTTACACCTGCCTCCTTCGGATAAACCCAAAAATCTTCCTTCAGAGAAGACGGCCCATATTTCCCGTTATTGGGGGTGGGGGGGGGGGTAAGGGCGTCGTAGGGAGAGCCTTACTTTCAACATTCTGCGTTATGAAATCAAGGGAGACTTTTTTTTTCCAACAAGTGTGAACATTTTTTTTTTTTCAAGAGAATTAAACCGTTTATTGATTACACATGATAATGGATGATACACGAGCTTCATTCCCATCTATAATTTTCTGGTACCGTTATTCAATTTGAATATATTGCATAGGATGTGCCAACAATCACTTTTATCACCAATAATTTCATGATTTTGCTTGGGTAATCCCTTTTAATGGTGAACTTCAGGTCGCAACAGTAACTATCAGTTCAAATACATCAAAGTTTCTGAAGACAATGGCTTCTCCACCCAAGCAGGTTGTATATAAATTCCAAATAGAACCTGGTGTCACCCTGAAGGAATTCCAACTTCACACGTCAGGGAAATTTACCAAGATGGCTTCAGAGTAGACTAACTTTACACAGCACATTTTTTAAAAAAAGACATTTATTCAGCGTCACGATCAGACTATTACATTTAGCAATCAACAGCATGGGTGCAAAAAAAAAAAAAAAATCTACATTGAAACTCTTTGTTGGAATGCTTTACAGTTTCCACAGAACAGAAACTAAAATAACCTGTTATACAATTAGTTACAAATACAGTCCTCGAGTTTTTCGCCCATGCGCTTGAGTATTTGTCTAAAACATGTCTTGTTTGTAGCAGCTAGGCCTTGCCACCACTGTGCTTGGCTGAGTTCACAAATCTGTTGTAACCTGTAGCTTCCCTGTCACTTCTCTGGCTCTCCTCTCCTGCTAAGCTTTGTTTCCTAATTAAAATCTTCTGCCACTGCCATAGCTACTGTTGCTACTGGAACCACCATAGCCCCCTTGGTTTCGTGGTTTGGCAAAGCATTGGCCTCCGCCACCATAAGGGCCAGAGTTGCTGCCTCCAAAATTTCCTCCCTTCATGGGTCCAAAATCTGAAAACTGATTGTTGTAATTGCCAAAATCCTTGTAGCTTCCACCACCTCCGAAATTGCTTCCACTAAAAAATATGGAACGCTTCACGGATTTGCATGTCATCTTTGCGCAGGGGCCTTGCTAATCTTCTCTGTATCATTCCAATTTTGGTATATGTGCTGCCGAAGCAAGCACAAGTGTGAATGTTGACTATGCTTCTCACATATCTTTACAGCCCAATCTGAGGGGACTATGTCTCGGAGACCCAACTGTTCTAGAATTTTCTCACCTACCTCCTGCAACCCTCTCCCCATTTCTTCTCCTAGGGAGTGTTCCAGCTGGTGCAGTTCACCTAGGAACTGCATGAGCACTTGCTGGGGGTGTGGCAGGAGGCAAGTCACTAAACCTTTATCAGTGAATCCTGACAACGTTACACAGCCCATTCATTTCTTCACTCATTCCATCCATGTCAACACAACAGCTACTCCAGCTGACCCCGGGGCTTGGTGCTGGGGATACATTCCATAAAAAAGGATGCTTTCCTTCCTGTCCCAAAATGTATAACTGCTCCCCCCGCTGCCCCGGGATCATACACGATAGATACATAAATAGTCACGGGTCAATGCAAAGAACATGTTGCAATGAGAATAACTTAGGTTGTGAGTTCACAGGAGGAACATTAAAGCTGAGCCTGCAGGATTAATAAGAATAAACCGGGTGAAAAATGCTGAACCATGACTCTGAAGTGGGAAGACGGCATAAATTCCAGGAGAGGCATGTGGTTGGATCATCAGGAGTGAGGAAAGCAGAAATCCCAAAGGAAGTTGGAGAATTAGGCAGGGGGTGGATTAGGTGAACCCTGGAGGGCCAACCTGATTTTTGAGTCAAATCCTAGAGTGCAGTGGAGAGCTCCTGAATTTATTTTTAGTAATTGACATGATCTGAGGTGGGGTTTGCAAGGATCCTTCTGGCTGGTGTGATGGGAGGGAGGCAGGGTGAGGGCAGGAGCCTTGGGGCTGAAGATAGATGGGAAGTTGGTTCCTGGTGGTAGCCGTCCAAGTGGCAGGAAGTCGCCAGCCACAAAGCATGCTTTGAAGGCAGAGCAGAGGACAGGCTGACATGTTGGCTGTGGGGCTAAGGAACAGAGAAGTATTATGGATAGCTTCTCCATCTCCATCCCTGACAGGGAGAAGTCAGGGAGGAGCAGTTTCAGGGAGGAGCCCTAACTTGCATATAAAATCGCGGAGGTGAAACTAGCCTGCCAGGGCCTGCCTGAATCGGAAGCTCTGTCATAAGTGTACCGTTGATCCGTGGATGCAGAGACACTGCTCTCTAGGGAGACGCATCTGATGCCAAGTGGTATATTCATAGCACTTGATGAGGGCGTTTATTGAGTAGTACTGTTTTGATGTTTGAGATATTAAAAAAAAAAAAGGAAAATTGAGAAGTGTGTTTTCATGTGATGCCTTTGCATTTTAATGTTATTTTTAAATGTAAAGATTAAGGAAAACATGCATCTAACTCTGGTGGAAGAACTAAAGTGAAAACGGAACCTAGGAACGGGATAGTGGGTGGAAGAAGAAGGAGGCTTGTCCAAGTCAAGTCAGGAATTGGGCCAGATTCGTTGCAGTCTTTGGAAATCATAATCAAGTGACAGTCTCTCATGCTTTGGCATCAATACGGCACTACTAGGGCCATGAAGTAAGAGTAAACACTGGATGCATGTGAGTCATGGCAGCTTGCACTAATCTTTGAGTAGTAATTGAGGTGATCTCAATATAGTGAGAAGACCGTAATGTAATATAACCGACATGCTCATAATAATCGCCAAGCCACCATGACAGCATCCAGTCAGCTGTGGACAGCCACAAACAGAATCAGCCGGGGCTAAGGGGCGCAGGGGCTCAGGCCCACCTGCAGCCCAGCCATCAGCACCGCTGTGTGGCAGAAGCTCTGGGGAGAGCCTTTGTCCTTTGCTGGCTCCTGGGATTGTAGGTAGGTGGGGGAGCAGGAAGGGAAGAAAGAGCAGGGACTGCTGAGTTCCAGATAAGTTCCAGGTCCCCATGGGAGCAGAGCTGCTCCTGGATGCCTGTGTGAGGTTCTCCCGGCCTTGGGGGAGCCTCCGGAGCTCCTTGAGGGGTCCTCCCGCTTAGGAAGGCTTCCTAGCTATGACGGCCACACACAGGCAGGGGGCGCTGCTACTTCACGGTATCAAAGCTGGACTCCTACTCGGCGAATGCTGTGGTGAGTTTCCTGAGCTCTCCGAGGAGACGCTGGGAGCCTGCACACCCAGGGTGTAACTGCCAACGCCTGCAGAGAAGGAACCGCCTCGTGCCGTTCCTCGTGCTGGGCTTTCCTCAGCTCTGGGGACTGTAGCCTCGGCCCACTCACCCCTGCCTGGCGCGTTGTCCTAAAGCTTCCCCTCAAGGAGACGAAGAGATTGACACTTTATTTTATCCTCAGCTCCTGGCTCATTGCTCTCATGCTGCAAACCAAGCAAGTGGACGCGCTCCTCCTAACTGCCCTGCTCTTTAGTCACCCTTTCCTAAAAAAGAGAGTGGCTGGGGCTGGCCTGATCAAACCCTGCAGTAGGAAGCACCTGATTTGGGCAACTATTCCTGGTAGAAGGGTGTAC
>NC_045455.1:88087472-88108862 GCF_002776525.5 Piliocolobus tephrosceles
CAGCCTCAGGCTGGGTTTCCCCCATCCAAGCCTTCCTGTTGGCCCAGTTTTCCAGCCTGAGCTGGGGCGCAGTGGGGCGCGATGGGGGCAGCTACCAGGCAGAGGATACAGACGGAGCCCCGAGCACCCAGCGCCCCATGGCGCAGAGGAAATCCTGGGGACAATCTCTGGGGGTGTTAAAGGAGCCACCTGGCTTTGCGCATCTGACTGAAAACAAAAGGCCCACGGGGCGACTGGGTTTTTGTTCTGAGGTTTGTTTTCTCTCAGCCAGATCTCTCTCGTGGGAGAGAGAGGCGCGCTCAGCTAGTCTTTTCGGTTCAGACTTCTTTCCTTAAAGGTACACTACTCCCAAATGCACCTGCCCACGACCTTCTCTCGGGAGACTGTTTTATTCCCACGTGAACTCCCCTGAGGCTTTCCTGCAAAATCAGAAAAGTGGGTGGCTAAAGGCGGGCTCCTGGGAGGAGGGGGTGACAAGCCTTTAGCTTTTGGAAGCGAAAGGCTCCTGCGACCCTCCAGTAAAGCGGGGACCAAGAGTAACTGGCTCTGATGGGCCCAGGTTCCCCAGGCCAGCTGCGCGCAAAGGGGCGCAGTTACTTGGCTAGAAGCGCGTTCCAGGTGGAAACCAGGGTGTCCCCTCCAACAGTACATGCGCAATGCGCTTGTGCGCCCGAACGCACGCGCAGGAATAGGCTGCCTTTCCCGCGGTCTCTTCCTGGGGCCGTGGGTGGGAGGGGAGAGGGGCCGAAGCAGAGTTTGGAAACCGACAGTTCCTTCTCTCCACGGGTTCCAACACAACTTTTTTTTTTTTTTTTTTTGCCTCTCCAGGTGTTCTTGCTAGAAGGAACTGTCTTTAAGTTTCCCAGAATTGAGGGGGCTTTTCTCGCTTGCTCACACCCACTCTTTTGAAACCCTAATGGCTGAAGAGCATCATCAAGAGAAGGGGAAGATGAAGCTGACTCCCTGCACCTGCTTCCTCCCCATTCTGTTGGCTCCGGTCGGTGTGGGCTTTTAGCCTCTCTGAATGTGGAGGTTCCCAGGGATACGGGGAACCACAAAGGTCCGCATTCTCAAATGCAGCACTTCTTAACCAAGGCATGGCTTTTTCTAGGTGGTCGGAGGCCAAATATTCTGCTGCTGCCCATCCCAACCAGTAGGCACAGGGAGATGCCAGAAAAGAAGCAGCTGGGTCTTCTCTTGCTGAGGAAGAGGGTGAAATGCACCTTCTGAGAAATGCTTGCCCCAGCCGGTTTCCCACCCTGCTGCAGAGATGACGGATGAGATTTCAGCTGTGATGGAGATGTGATCCTGGGAGGCCATTCTAGGCACTGCTCTTCAAAGAGGTTGTCTCGGCCCTGGGATAGAAGTTCATAAGGGGAAATGTACAAGCACAGTTTTCCTGCCACCTCCAAGCTGCTTGGGGCTGGACTGGATGCCCTGCCGGTTCCTCACTCTTCTTACCTTTGAACTTCGACTCTGGCCAGGCATTTAGGCAGGTTTTCTAATTTAACTTTTACAATAACCTGTGACGTGGCTACGATTAACCCCGTTTCACAGCTGAGCACCTGGCTGGGGGATGTAAGGTACTTGCCCAAGGAAACCAAACAATTATCAGCCTGAATTTGCTTAATTTCCCACTCATGCTTTGCTTGCAATTCCAGAGTCTGCTACAGGATCTCCCATACAGAGTGGCCTGAAGACACTGGTTTCCCTCAGGAAACTGCAAACTGTTGTCTCCGGACGTCTCGCTTGTGGCCTCCCTCCCTGCTTCCCTGGGACGGTTAGTACCTTCTCCTATGTTTCATATTGACCATACAACTTTGCCTTCTTCCAATCTAGGTTTATGCCCGACATTGTGTCTGTTATTTTCCCTTTTTAAAGTGATATCTGGGCTGAATGCGATGGCTCACGCCTGTAATCCCAGCACCTTGGGAGGCTGAGGTGGGCGGATCACCTGAGGTCGGGAGTTTGAGACCAGCCTGACCAACATGGAGAAACCCTGTCTCTACTAAAAATACAAAATTAGCCGGGCATGGTGGCGCATGCCTGTAATCCCAGCTATTCGGGAGGCTGAGGCAGGAGAATCGCTTGAACCTGGGAGGTGAAGGTTGCGGTGAGCGGAGATCACGCCACTGCACTCCAGCCTGGGCAACAAGAGTGAAACTCTGTCTCAAAAAAAATGAAAAATAAAATAAAAATAAGTGATATCTGTGGTATCTGGTCATATCACATCAATTTTCATTTGAGGACCTGCCCCTGCCCCACTCTCGGTCTCCTGGATCCTGGAGGGGTTGGTGACCTGGGGTCAGGGGCAATGAGAGTACTGCTCCTCTCGGCCACTTTGTTCAGCTTGGGGGTAACATGCAACAAAGCTGAACCAATAAAGTACATTTTTGCTTGGGCTAGTTTTTCCCCATGTTACCGTTGTTAAGCTAATAAGAAGTAATCCCAGAAAGCCTGGCGGTCTTCCTTTGCTACTAATTGTAAGAACCTGACTAATTACAAGCTCCATGAGGACCATGCATTTTTTTTTTGTCTTGTTCAATGTACCCCCAGGGTTTAGAGCAGGACTCTGTTTACTGCATCCCCACAGCCTGACAGTGAAACAACTCAGCGAAAAACAAGCTAAGAGATATCAGTGTCTGACATCATCATTGGAGCAGCTGGATACAGCTATGCCTGAAGTTGTTAAATTCATTTTTATGCTTACGTCTGTATTGGTCTTCTGCTACTTGTAACTCAAAGAGTCATGA
The DNA here is from genome assembly GCF_002776525.5 of Piliocolobus tephrosceles. Taxonomy (NCBI): domain Eukaryota; kingdom Metazoa; phylum Chordata; class Mammalia; order Primates; family Cercopithecidae; genus Piliocolobus; species Piliocolobus tephrosceles. The sequence goes on from NC_045455.1 coordinate 88,090,226, forward strand.
CCAACACAAGCAAGTGTTGACTCAAGTTTCTTGAGAACTTTCCTGCAAGAGTAATCACAGATAAACAGTGACCTTGGGGGCCACAGTGGTCTCCTCAGGGCCTTAACATGCCATCTTTCCACCATCTTGGGGAATAGCTGCCTAACAGAACACTTAGGACAAATGCTCTATGAATGAATGAGTGGTGGAAACTTTTCTAAAGTTTCTTAAGCTCTGTGGCTTACAAACTCCTTGATAGTAGTAATGGGATTTTCTCTGTGTTATTTAAATGCTCCATAGCTGCCAGGTGTGATGGGTCACAACTGTAATCCCAGAGTTTTGAGAACTGAGGCAGGGGGATCACTCAAGGTCAGGAGTTCGAAACCAGCCTGGCCAACATGGTGAAACCCTGTCTCTACTAAAAATACAAAAATAAATAAATAAATAGCCAGGCGTGGTGGCAGGTGCCTGTAATCCCAGTGACTCAGGAGGCTAAGGCAGGAGAATTTTTTGAACCTGGGAGGCAGAGGTTGCAGTGAGCCGAGATTGCATCACTGCACTCCAGCCTGGACAACAGAGTGAGACTCTGTCTCAAAAATAAATAAATAAAACATGAATGCTCCACAGCTTTTCAGACAGGACTGGCTTCACAGTGGAAGCCACAGGAGATACTGGGCAGTCACTGCCCTGGGAGGCCAGGGTGCAGGGCTGCTTCTGCCTTTCTGTGAACAGAGAACTATACTGTCTGGTGCTTAGCATGGTTCCTGGAGTGTGCTATGTGTTTGGTAAATATTTGTGGATGGAATGAACAATATAAAGTGCATAGATCCCTTCCAGATCCCCTGAGAAAAGCAATGCTGGAAAGTATCGGTATCCGTGTAAGCCTCTCCTCTCTCTTCTTTCGTCTCATCTCTCCTTTTAGCATGATGTTTCCCCCGATCCTCTTTGTCCAGCTTCCTTGGGGTTCAGTGACTGTGTGGTCCAGGTGCGAATGCCTTTGTCCTAGGGGTATCGCATAGGCCTTTTGACCCGTCTGTCTGCTCCAGGCTTGGAGTCTCCTGAAGTCTCCCTCCCAGTATCTCATTCAGATCTGACTCCCCAGCATCTTGGGGAATAGCTGCCTAACAGAACACTCAGGACAAATGCTCTATGAATGAATGAGTGGTGGTTTGGTAACTCCAGCCTCCTGCTGCTCAAACCCAACCCTTTGCTTCTGTGAGAGGGTCCTCTTCTGGAGAGATGGAGCTGAAGTCTCCTCTGATCTCACAGACAGAGCAGTCCCCGGCCCTCTCCACTCCACCCAGCTGTCTGCCCCTCCTGTTAATATTACCAACTTTCCTCTCAGAGTTCTCCCTGTCACCCCACCCCCCATGGCCAATAAAGCTGAGTATTGGCCCCTCAGGCTTCCCTGCTAAGTCACAGCTAGGACACTTCCCTCCCACGGGAGTGAACACCTATATTGTGGCACGGGACTGTCCCTGGTCCAACTGGTTGAAATGTTTGCTCCAGCTCCGTGGGCTGGCCTGGGGGGTGTTTTTTAAATTGTGGACAAAGCTGTCCTTTCTTTCTTTCTTTTCTTTTTTCTTTTCTTCTTTCTTTCTTTCTCTTTCTTTCTTTCTTTTTCTTTCTTTCTTTCTTTCCTTTCTTTTCTTTTCCTTTCCTTTCCTTTCCTTTCTTCCTTTTTCTTTCTTTCTTTCTTTTTCTTTCTTTCTGTCTTGTTTTTCTAAGACCAGCCGAGCGGGCGCAGGGTAGGCAAGTGTAACAGCAAAACTGCACGTTTATTTTGGTAACCTAAGGTGTGCGGGAGAAGTCTGTCGGCCTCCGGGGAAGGAGGCCGGCAGAGTCCCCCCGTGGGGCTCTCGGACGGACTTCCCACAGTCCCGACATCACGACAGGAGTGGGGCTGCAAGAAGGCCGTGTGGCTGTGATAAGGCCGCGTGGCTCAATGGCGGAGAGCGGCTTTTCTAGGAGTGGGAGGGCAATAGGTGGGGCATGGGCGTGTCAGGGGCGTTCCGCAGGTGCCACCAGGTAAATTTTGGTCTCTTCAGATTGACGTCACCTGGCGCATGCCCAGTTGGTCTGCACCCTCCCTGGGCGCCCGCTGCATTTTCGCGCGCGGGAAGAGTTGGTGGTGAAGAAGAACCTGGAAGTGCACCATCTTGCCTCCGTTTGTCCAAACACTTCCCTCCCCTCCCCTCCCCTCCCCTTTTTTCTTTTTGAGACAGAGTCTCACTCTGTTGCCCAGACTAGAGTGCAGTCACACAATCACAGCTCGCTCCAACCTCCTGGGCTCAAGTGATCCTCCCACCTCAGCCTCTCGAGTAGTTGGAACTACAGGCTCATGCCACCATACCTAGTTAATTTAAAATTTTTTGGTAAAGCTGGTCACCTTGTTGCCCAGGCTGGACAAAGCTCTCGTTAAGAAGAGGCAGATGGCACAGGGATTGCAAGTGAAGAAGTGAGGTTTCAGCCACACTCATGCATGCACTGGGAGGGAGACTTTGGCCCAATCATGTCACCTCTCTGGGTTTCTGCTTCCCGAGCTGGGAAACAACCAGGGCTTGGGAGAAGAGAGGAGCTCAAAGGCATTTTCCAACAACAAAGTCCTCCAACCTTTTTCCAGTTTTCTGAAGAAGGGATGACTTTCATGTGCTTAGGGGCAGGAGGGCTATAGGAGGTGGGCGGGAGGAGCTGCATCACGCAGGAATGCCCAGGAAGGCTCAGCCTGGTCCTACCATCTTACTGAGGAGTTCTCAGAGTGATTCTTGGGGCAGGTCCAAGCAAGCACCAGATCTGGATGGTTCCTACTCCAAAATGGATCTCCAAGTCCACCTACTTCACATTTCCACAACTCAGGCCGCTACATTTTGAAGCTGAGTGACTGCAACTGCTTCCTAACTCATTCATTCACTTCTGCATTAATGCATTCCACTTCTGCTTGCCTCAGGAGACTGCACTGCACATTCACAGTGTCCAGGACAGGCCTCCTGCCTTCACCAAGTAACAGTCTAATGTCAGTGAAGGACACAGACAAATACTAAATTAATCTTGTGAAAAGGACAAAAGAGAATGTAATGTAAAAACAAAGAATGAGGGGGCAAGGAGCTAGTTAGTTGGGTGATTAGCAATGGGCTCTGGAAGGAGACAACGTATCAGCCGAGATTCAAAGGATAAGAAGAAAGTGACCAGGAGGAAAGCTGGGAAGGGTGTCATGTCATTTGTCACTGGGATTCTCAGCAGGGGAGGGGGGATGGAACTCACTGCAGGGTTCTCAGCAGGGGAGAATCCCAGTGAGTTCCATCCCCCTTCCCCTGCATTTGTCAGCCTGACACCCTCTGTGGCTTCTCATGGAACCCAGGGGATGCCCAACTCCTCATGAGATGTTCGTTCTTACCTTTCCGGCCTTGGTTCTTCAAGCTTCCCTCACCTTGCCCACTGCACCCTGGGCCACCAGGGAATTCTTCAGCCCTCCTCATGCTGAACTAACTGTCACTTCGTGAAAGTGCCAACCTCTCTTCTGGGCATTTTCAAATACTTGTTTTGTGTTCCTAGAACACCTTCATCCTGTCCCCCCAAAACTCTTCCCCTGCTGCACTCCTAATCCTTCTCAAGCGCTCAACTGAGACCTCCTCCAGCTGAGCGAGCCCATGAGCTAAGCCGGGGCTACCAATTCCGCCTGTGCATGTGTATGTGTGTGTGTGTGGGGGGGGTTGGGGGAGTGGGGGACACACTCTCTACCCATCCCTTATCATAGCACTTTGCGAAATAACTTTTGTTAAGTGTTAGCTATGTACTAGACATTATTCTAAGAGTTTCCTTGTGTTACCTCTTTAATGATCCCTATAACATCCAGAATGTGGTGACACTATGTTCCCTGCTTTACAGATAAAGTAACTCAAGGCAAAGAGAAGTTCCACGGCTGGTGAAGGTCACCCAGTGAGCAGGTGGAAGAGACTGTGTTGTGTCCTGGTGGTCAGACTCTCTGAGTCCACTCTCTGAAGCCTTAGGTAAGCTTGCCTCTCGCTGCCTGTCTATTTTCTCCAACTAAGTGGTTCTTCACGGAAAGTAACTGTCCTCTCTCAGGGCCACTTGGCACTAGTGAGTGGAGGCCAGGGATGCCGTTAAGCACCCTACATTGCACAGGGCATCCCCTACCATAGAGAATTGGCCCCAAATGTGGACAGTGCCAGGGCTGAGAAGCCCTGCTCCACCTAGACTGCAACCCATGAGCATTTCCTCCCCCACATTCTCTGCAGACTCTAAACATTGAGGTGCTCTGGCTCCCATGGCCCTCTCCTCTCCTCTATCTCATTCAGGCCAGGATTTCCAGACTGGCTCTTCTGTTGACTCTCAACTTGATATGTCACATTCCCAAGGATGATCCGTTGACCTCCAAAATATGTCTGAGTCTGTTGCCCCTTGTCACCTGCATAGCAGCCTGAGCAAATCCCGGCATCTCACTCTGGATCATGGAGAGAACCTTTCGACTCTATCCCACCCATGCTCCCTGCTACCACCCATGGTCCACCCTACAGCTAGAACCATCTGTCCAAAGCATGATCCCAAGAGCGTCAGTCCCCTGCTGAAAACCTCCAATAGGTTTGGAGGGAAAGGGAGACAGGGCGCTGGACAGGTCAACCTGGCAGTCTGAGAAGATACTTGAGATTAACCAAAATGATGGGAAGGACAAGGCCATGGGGAGGGGCAAGCACAAAGAGCCCTGGGCCTGCAAGGGCAGAAAGGAGGGCAGCGCCCAAGAGGGAGCATGAGCCAGGGCCATTGCAGACCTAGGCAGGGCCTCAAAGGCTGGAGGGGCTCTAGGTCACACCTGCAGGATGAGAACGCATCCCTTGTGGATAAGGGGTGACTACCGTACTGTATATAAAATGCCCATTTCCTTTCTTCCTGTCACATGCCATGGCTGCCTATCATTAGTTTGTTCATTTATGTGTTTACTTGCTTTTGAGGTCTTTTTCCCCCACTGGTATGAAAGCAGTAACCTTGTCTATTCTGTTCACTGCAGTATCCCTGGAACCACTGGCCTAGTGCATGGAAGGAGCTCAATAAACCATGTTGGGTGAGTGAATGTGGATTAAGAGGGTTTTAGGGTTGAGGCACTGCCCCTGGCAGTACTGTTTGTCTGCTAATTTTTTATTTAGGAGGCAGGGTCTTGCTCTGTTGTCCAGGCAAAATGCTGTGCAGTGGCATAATCATAGCTCACTGTAGCCCCAACCTCCTGGTGCTCAAGCCATCCCCCCACCTCAGCCTCCTAAATAGCTAGGACTACAAGCACACACCACCAAGTCTAGATAATTTTTTTTTAAAAATACGTTTTTTGTAGAGATGGGGTCTCACTATGTTGCCCAGGCTGGTCTCAAACTCCTGGGCTCCAGTGATCCTCCCACCTCAACCTCCCAAAGCATTGACATTGGGATTACAGGTGTGAGCCACTATGCCTGGCCTTATTTACCTTTTAAAACAGGGACTTTTGAGGACGTTTTTGCTTAAGAAGACTGACGCTATTAAAAATCTCCAAAGGTCCAGGGTCTTAACTGTTTACAAAGCACTTGTCCATATGATGACTCATTCATTCATTCAACAAATACTCATCACATTTCTGCTATGTGTCAGTCACTTGCTGATGGGATGGTATTTGGGGTGAGTCCTTGCAGCTCATCACCACAGACCCAGGGGCCATTGCTTGGTTTCTCCAGAGCTGGCTCTCAAGGCCTGTTGCTGAGGTGGAATGTAGTACCAAGCTCAGAATATTTGGGTCCTGACTGCTACTCTGGTCTCTGTGCCCTGGGGCAAGTTGTTTCCACCTCTCTGCACTAAATCTCATGTGGAAAACAGAGATCATCATCATAAAGAACTTGCAGGATCAAGGCTGTCCTTCAGCCCTTCCTTTCTTCCACATCCACCACATGTGCTCCCAGCTCTCCTGAGTTCTCTTGACTGAAACTTGAGGCACTCTGCCTCCTGCAGCCAAGCCCGTCTGGATTCTCTCAGAAGAACTTTCACCAGGGAGATTCAGGAAACTGCCTTCCTGCTGGTCCCCACTTGTCCAGTCAGCACTTTTCCAGTAACTCTTCAATGAAGGCTGCTCAGGCTAAGATGTTGTCATGTAGAGATGTTTGCATTTTATGGGGGTCAGGGCTTTCACGGAAAGAGTGGATCTTCTGTGTAGGATTCTGGCTCTGCAGCAGGGAAATGAGAGGGAAGTTTCTCAGCAGGGTGAAGGAGACCATCGCTCAGATCACAGCAGTCAGGCGTTGGTTCTCCAGCCAGGTGTGTACCTGCAGGACCTCTGAGGCCCGTGCGGGGGATTGCGTGCTGCCTCTAAAGGGCCCGGCCGTGGAGTTGGCTCCCTGCCCACTCTCGCTCCCTCACCCGCCTCTTCCACACTGCAGCCACAGTCAGTCCTTCAACCACAACCTGACGGTGCCAACCCCCTGCTTAGAACTTCTTAGTGAGTCCCATCCCCCTTCCCCTGCTGAGAATCCCAGTGAGTTCCATCCCCCTTCCCCTGCTGAGAATCCCAGTGAGTTCCATCGCCCTTAAAACAAAAACCACTATGCTCACTCTCATCAGCCAGGCTCAGCACCCCCTCTCCAGCTCTACATTTCCAGGAACTGCCACCGCTCCTCACACTCCAGTTCCTGGGCCTTCTGTCAGTGCCTGGAGCATCCTGTGCTTTCCTACTGCAGGTCCTTTGCACGGGAGGAACTTCCCATCACTTCCTTCCCCACCTTGTCTGTGCCTCCTCAACTCCTCCACACCTGAGCATCTCCAGTCCCCACAAGCCCCATTCGGTTTCCCTCTTCTGCTCTCCTCATCTCATTGTGGCTTCTCCTCCGGCGTGTGGTGATTTGCTCAATCTTTCTCCTTCATATTCTCAGGAGTGTCAGCCTCATAAATCCATAGTTCTGCTCACCATCACCTGATACATGGACAAGTCGGTGCTCAACGAAGTTATGTTGAATGAGCAATGCGCACATCAGCAGGGAGGGGAGGTCTGAGTCAGCTGGGATGTTCCAGAAAGGATCACCGGTTCAGTGGCTTTTTAAAAAAATGGTAGACTAGAATTTTATTATTATTTAAATCAGTCTCCCCAAGAATCAGGGATCAGAGCGTTTAAGGATAATTTGGTGGGTACAAGCTAGTGAGTGGGGAGTGCTGTTTGGTCAGGTTGGGGATGAAATCATAGGGAATCAAAGCTTGTCCTCTTGCACTGAGTCAGTTTCAGAGGCCAGGAGCAGAGGCTGAAACCACGGTGGTCTGTCCAGCAAAAGGTGGAGACACGGAGGAAACTCAGTCACTGCTGGAGATGCTGCCTGAGGGATCTGGGACTGTTGACCTTACCTCTGCTTGGCTGAGCCTGGGCCTGCCTAGAGAAGCCAGGCCTGGTCACAGCCCCAGAGAGGCAGCTGTGTGCTGTCCTTCGATGCGGAGGCAGCCGTCACAGTTCCCACATCTGACAGAGGAGCTGACCCCATGCACAGGAGGTCTTTCTGCACGAAGAGCAGATCTGAACACATAATGCGCATATGTGTTTGCTTGGGCTGCCACAGTAGAAATACCATAGGCCAGATAGTAAACAACAGAAATGTGTTTTCTCACAGTTTTGGAGGTTGGATGTCCAAGGTTGAGGAGCTGGTAGCTTTGGTTTCTTCTTCAGACTCTCTCCTTGCCTTGTAGAGGGCCACCTTCCCACGGTGTCCCCACAAGGCCTCTCCTCTCTGTGTCTCTTTCTGTCCTAACCTCCTTTTCTCACAGTGATATCAGTCAGCTTGGATTAGGGCCCACCCTAATGGCCTCATTTCAACTTAGTCACCTCTTTAAAAGGTCCTATCTTCAAATACCGTCACAATCTTAAGTACTGGGGGTTCAGGGCTTCGACATATGAATTTGGTGGGGGACAGAATTCAGCCCATCACAATAGGTTATGCCATGATTTGACCCCACATGGAGACACACGGTTCGTCTCCACAACAGGAGAGACATAGAGAATAGAAGGCAGACAAAGCAAACCTTGATTAATTTTTAATGAGACTGCGAACAACATTTGCAGCTCCAAGACCAAACTTCTACCCCAAAAGTATCACATGCAGGGCCAGGGAGCACGTCATCAATCTTACCCCCTATCCCTGCTCCCTCATCAGTTCAGGTCACATCTCCTTGCTGGTGCAGAGGTGGAAGCCATCTTCCACCTGTGTGCCCGTCCCAGCTTTCTCGGGAGACAGGTAGGTTACCTGTCAGGCAGCAGCCTTGGCATTCTGTTCATTCGGCTCAAACTGCCCCTTCTTGGAAGGGGACAGACATGTGGCTGTGGGGAAGCTGATCTCCTTTTCTGTAAAAGGAAACTTTGGGGCTGGCTTCTCAGACAATGGGCTCTTCAGAGAAGTGGATTTTTTAAGGAAGGGTTTGCAAAAGGTATCAGTGTTAATTTGAAGACAAAGGGGAGGCATCTCTGTAAAGGGGGCGCAGTGGAGCTGTGGAGAGGTGACCCTTAAGGAGCTAGGAGAGGAGCCTGACCCCTGTGGTGAGCTGGAGGGTGTGAGAGTTGCAGGGGCAGGGTCTGTAAGCAGGAGGCAGAGGAAAGAGAGAGCGTGCACTAAGAAAATCAATGCAAAGATTCTGTGTTTTTACTGAATTCATCTTGCTCCAGGTGAGAAAGAGAACATGAACCTAGGCACAGCCAGTGCTTGCTGAGTGCCCACTGTGTGCCAGGCCCTGGGGACATGAAGATGAGGAAGCCTCTGTCTCCTGCCTTGAGGAGCACAACTTAGCTAGAAGGGACACATGGGCACAGAGTGCTGTTCACTGTGGTCAGAGCCCAGCGAAGCGCCTAGCGTGGAAACCGTGCCCACACACTCAAGAGTCAAGGAGGAAGTGCTGTCCCGAGTAGATGGGGTGGAAGGCCTTAACTCCACCTGGACAGGCGGGGAGGGCTTCCCAGAGGAAGCTGAGGAGGTGTCCAGGCTAGGGGTGGAGGAACAGAGCATCCGGGCAGAGGGAGAGCATTCGGGAAGGCAAGAAGCAGCCACAGGGCATGGGCTCGCCTCTGCCGCGTTCTAATTGTGGCCGACACCTTTCTTCAGCCTTCTGTTTGCGCTTCAGGCCCCATGCATTCCAGACCTGATTGGGCATGCCTGCTTGGACGGCCCTTTATGGTGTGCACAACCCTGTCAGGCTTCCAAAAACCATGTGACTGGGAGTTTGGTATTAAGCTGTATTATTGAGTTCACAAACTCAACTTTCAGAAACCTAACCAAACAAGGGATTTGCAAGACACTTCCAAACAGAGCAGAGCTGACTACATTTCCCATGACAATCAGCTTGTTTACCACCCCAAGGTACACTCTAACTGCTGTTGACACGCTCATTTGCATGCCAATACCCAGAATGCCTTTCCAGCCCTACTGAGCCTCTATCCTGCCTGTGAGTTGAAAGGTTTATTTACACATACAATGCATGACAACTTCATTTTCTGAAGCATCTTTCATACAAACCGTATCCCCAAAATGCCTTAAGTTGTTGAAAGAATTTCAAAATCCTTTTACCCTTCTTTCTGAGCTGAAGTGGAGTTAACTTATGCATGCCCAAATTAACATTTTAATTCAAAGATACTTGAGGGAAATGAGATTTTGGTCATTCAGCCGTGTGTCATATTATGCTTGGTATATTAGGCCAAGTTTATGAAGAGAAACTGCACGGCCACAGATAGATCAGGCAACACAGAGAGCTCCACGTGCACATCGGACTGAGCCAGGATCACCAGAGGAATGTTAATGGGTGACTTTCCTACAGCTGGAGTTCCCTTGCACTGTGGCCTATGAGATGACATTTATCTAGGGGCATTGGGCGTAATGGCACAGGTGGTAAAAACACAAACACCTACCAGCAATTTTTCAATTTTAAGAGTATAACAGCCAGGAGGGGTGGTTCACGCCTGTAAGCCCACATCTTAGGAGGCCAAGATAGGAGGATCGTTTGAGCCCAGGAACTCAAGAGCAGCCTGGACAATATAGCAAGACCCCCATCTCTACAAACATTAGAAAAGTTAGCTGGGCATGGTGGCATGCACGTGTAGTCACAGCTACCCGGGGGACTGAGGTGGGAGGATTACTTGAGCCCGGGAGGTTGAGGCTGCAGTGAGCTGTGATTGTACCACTGCACTCCGGCCTGGGTGACAGAGCAAGATCCTGTCTCAAAAACAAAAACAAAGAGTGTAGCAGGAAAAAAAAATGATGTGAATCGGTAATCCTGCAAGTTTTCAGGAGCAGGTATGCTAGATTTTGATAATAGTTCAATATTGGTAAAGAGATTTTCCTGCCTATTTTGTGCCAGAGGAAAGCAGTATAAGAGACCTTCAGGAAAGTCACGTTTGAAGATGTGATATAGAAATAGCCAGATTTTGTGTTAAATGCATCTTTGAAAATGGTTTGGTGTCTTCTTTCTAAATCAGTGGTGCAGCTACCGGGCTTGGATATTGGGGATGGTAGAGAGAGGGCCACGACATCTGAGACGACCTGATTATGTGAAATGCGGTGGGTGGTCAGATGGTTACCCTGTGGAAAACAAATTAACAGCCTCATAACTGGCTGATAGAGAACAGGCAACATTTTGAACAAGTTAGAAATGTGAACTCTGGAGTCAGACTCCTGGACTGGAGTTCCAGGGTCTCCACATGCTAGCAGCATGACATTTGGGAGTCATTTAACCTCTCTGTGCCTCAGTTTCTTCATCTGGGCAATGAGGATTACAGTAACTCCTACTTCATGGGGCTTTGATGAGGATTTAGAGGGTTAACAAGTGTCTGGTAGTGCTGGCTGCTGTTGTTATTAATACACTACAATAGCCCATCACATGCTTTGGTTTTGAAGACCCCTTTACACTCGTAAAAATTATTGAGGGCACCAGGCCACCAAAGGGTTTTTGTTTATGTGAGCTATCTCATTAAAATTGACTGTATTTGGGCTGGGTGCAGTGGCTCATGTCTGTAATCCCAGCACTTTGGGAGACTGAGGCAGGTGGATCACCTGAGGTCAGGAGTTCGAGACCAGCCTGACCAACATGGTCAAATCCCCATCTCTACCAGAAATACAAAAATTAGCCAGGCATGGTGGCACATGCCTGTAATCCCAGCTACTCAGGAGGCTGAGGCAGGAGAATCATTTGAACCCAGGAGGTGGAGGTTGCAGTGAGCTGAGATTGCACCATTGCACTCCAGCCTGGGACAGAGCAGGACTCCATCTCAAAATAAATAAAAATAAAGATAAAATTGACTGTATTTGAAATGAAAACACAACGTTTAAAAATATTTATAAATTTATTTAAAACAGCAATAATACATTTATTCCTTTTTCACTTAAATAGCATGTTTGTATAAAATAACTATAATTTCCAAAACAAAAAAAAATTAGTGAGAAGAGTGGCATTGCTTTATATTTTTGCAAACCTCTAATATCTGGCTTAATAGATGATAGCTGAATTCTAAGATCACCTGAGGGATGTTAACGGGCGTTCAGTTTTTTTTGCGATGTGTTGTTTTCCTTGAACTATATGAAGAAAATCAGCCTCATACAGATAATTAGTTTAAAATGTGGAGGGCCAGCCTGGGCAACATAGCAAGACCTTATCTATAAATTTTTTTTTTTAATTAGCTGGGCATGGTAGTACATGCCTGTAGTTCTAGCTAGTTGAGAGACTGAAGCAGGAGAATCATTTGAGCCCAGGAGTTTGGGACTGCATTGAGCTATGCTGGCATCACACTCCAGCCTGGGCCACAGAGTCTTGAACTCCTGGTCTCAAGTGTTCCATGCACCTTGGCCTCCCAAAGTGCTGGGATTACAGGTATGAGCCACCACACCCAGCCAGGAGGAGTATTTTAATAGCCTTTTAATATAATTGTGGATATTTTTCTTGGTATTACATCAAAACTTGAATGTCTTAAATGTTATGATGTGGAATCTGGAATCAAATTTTTTGTTTGCACTCTGTTACATGAAAATCTGCTGATCTGTCTGGATGTTTGAATGGATCTTTTACCTGTGCAGAATTTTGTAGCATCATACCTTGGTCATCTGGAAATACTAGTTCACTGAGTTAATAAAGAGCACCCATATGTTGGCACATTTCATTATATAATGTATTTTAAGGCCATATTCGTTAATGCCTCCAAAATCTCATCAGAAAAGTCTTCAAGTGTTGAGAACCTGTCAATTTCACAGTGATGAATATAAGTATTCCAGCATTCCAATTTTTGAATGAAACCTCAAATTTTATCATTGACAGCAAATACTTCAGTAGTTTTTCTTAAAGAAACAGGCTCACTTTGTTTTCAAGAAAATATCTGCCCAATACCCAAGTCTGAATAACCAGTTTTTCTGTCAGTTCTTTTTTCAAGTAAAATGGTTTACCATGAGAAAAGCAGCCAGTTCAGCTTGCTACTCAATTATGTGTGTTTTCTTCAAGAGGCAACTTTTTTTTTGGTATACTTTGGTTTGCAGCAGATGAAAACTTACCATTTTGTCACATAGAATATTAAAAAACCATATCTTCAAAGTTGAGCTTTAATGAAATTATCATGCTAACCTCTTTGTAAAGAAGATTCTTGGGTGCAATTGGATTTCTTTTTCACCCTGGGTGTGTGGGGGCCAAGAACACAGTGACCACCAGTACAGTTCTTTCCCCACTGCCTGGATTTGTCTAAGGCACCATCAGTTTTGCCCATAACTCCTTTTGCACCATCAGGGCAAATGTCAACACAGTGAAAAAGACAGATAACGTCTTAGTAGTATTATGAAAATAGCTTTGACCTCTTGGACCCCCAAGGGAACCTGAGGGCCCACAATTTATTCTGTACTATAACATGAAGCAGTGGTTGGCACCCAGAATGGATGTCTTAGTTTTGTCTGCTCAGGTTCCATTTTGTTCCTTCCAGTCACCCCAATCCCCTATTTCCTGTGTTCTAGTGGAGCCTCCAATTGAACTTCCCCCAGAGTGACACCCCTGACCACAGCCACAGGATGGCATGGAACCAGGCAGAGCCAATCTGGGCTTAGAATGGTCACCTCTGGGGTTGCCACTTGGACAACGCCTGCCACTACTCTGGGGCTGCTGCCACAGGCCACTTGCTATCACTAGAGAACTTTGAGAGAGAGAGAAAAAAAATACTTTTGCTCTTTTGTTGGGGCCATTTTGCTGGGATAACCTAAGTCTGAAACTGGTTGTTGCCATGCTGTCCCTGTCCTCCTACCCTTTGCCCACCACCCGCCTACAGTCCCACCTTGTCCACAGGATGAGAGAATCAAACCAACACATGGAAAGAAGCAAAGCCGTTCGATGAGGAGGGCCAGGCACCTCAACACACCATTTAAGTCCCTGGAGCTCCTGAGAACAGCTCCACTCCTGAACTTAAATGGTTCTGTGAGCCCATAGATACCTTTTAGCTTAACGTAGGTCCTGACACTTGCAATAAAAGGGCTGTGATTAGAATTATTGACCACTCTTAGGATATTCTTAACTGCCACAGAAGGTCACATGAGGAAGTTCAGGGAGCATCTCTTCCCTGGTGAGTAAGAGCAAAGTAGCACAGACTGAGCTGATCTAGAAATGTGTGCATGGGGTGGACAACCATCTCCAAGGGGCATGGCCTGGGCATGGCTCCTCCTGCAGGTGTGTAGAGTGGGAGGAAGCACCATTTCTGCTGCCCCCAGGAAGCCCAGTGCTGCTCCAGGGTGAGGCCAGTTCACGATCCAACTGTGACCCATGTTATCACCATTGGGTAATGAACTCTGAAACCATCCACCCAAGTGTTTTAGTCTGCTTTCTGCTGCTGTAACTAAATACCTAGGACTGAATAATTTATAAAGAAAATAGTTGTATCTCTTACAGTTCTGGATGGTGAGAAGTCTAAAAGCATGGCACCGGCATGTGGTGAGGGGCTTCTTGCCATGGTGAGGCCTCTCTGACAGGGCATTATGTGAAGAGGCGGTTCTCGGGAGAGTTTTGTTTTCTTTGTTTGTTTGTTTGTTTGTTTTTTGTTTTTTGTTTTTTTGTTTTGTTTTGTTTTTTTTCTTTTTCTCATTCTTCTTTTTTTTAATTATTATTATACTTTAAGTTCAAGGGTACATGTGCATAACGTGCAGGTTTGTTACATATGTATACTTGTGCCATGTTGGTGTGCTGCACCCATCAATGCGTCAGCACCCATCAATTCGTCATTTATATCAGGTATAACTCCCAATGCAATCCCTCCCCCCTCCCCCTTCCCCATGATAGGCCCCGGTGTGTGATGTTCCCCTTCCCGAGTCCAAGTGATCTCATTGTTCAGTTCCCACCTATGGGTGAGAACATGCGGTGTTTGGTTTTCTCTTCTTGTGATAGTTTGCTAAGAATGATAGTTTCCAGTTGCATCCATGTCCCTACAAAGGATGCAAACTCATCCTTTTTTATGGCTGCATAGTATTCCATGGTGTATATGTGCCACATTTTCTTAATCCAGTCTGTCACAGATGGACATTTGGGTTGATTCCAAGTCTTTGCTATTGTGAATAGTGCTGCAATAAACATACGTGTGCATGTGTCTTTATAGCAGCATGATTTATAATCCTTTGGGTATATACCCAGTAGTGGGATGGCTGGGTCATATGGTACATCTAGTTCTAGATCCTTGAGGAATCGCCATACTGTTTTCCATAATGGTTGAACTAGTTTACAATCCCACCAACAGTGTAAAAGTGTTCCTATTTCTCCACATCCTCTCCAGCACCTATTGTTTCCTGACTTTTTAATGATTGCCATTCTGACTGGTGTGAGATGGTATCTCATTGTGGTTTTGATTTGCATTTCTCTGATGGCCAGTGATGATGAGCATTTTTTCATGTGTCTGTTGGCTGTATGCATGTCTTCTTTTGAGAAATGTCTGTTCATATCCTTTGCCCACTTTTTGATGGGGTTGTTTGTTTTTTTCTTGTGAATTTGTTTGAGTTCTTTGTAGGTTCTGGATATCAGCCCTTTGTCAGATGAGGAGATTGCAAAAATTTTCTCCCATTCTGTAGGTTGCCTGTTCACTCTGATGATAGTTTCTTTTGCTGTGCAGAAGCTCTTTAGTTTAATTAGATCCCATTTGTCAATTTTGCCTTTTGCTGCCATTGCTTTTGGTGTTTTATACATGAAATCCTTGCCCATGCCTATGTCCTGAATGGTACTACCTAGGTTTTCTTCTAGGGTTTTTATGGTATTAGGTCTAACATTTAAGTCTCTAATCCATCTTGAATTAATTTTCGTATAAGGAGTAAGGAAAGGATCCAGTTTCAGCTTTCTACTTATGGCTAGCCAATTTTCCCAGCACCATTTATTAAATAGGGAATCCTTTCCCCATTTCTTGTTTCTCTCAGGTTTGTCAAAGATCAGATGGCTGTAGATGTGTGGTATTATTTCTGAGGACTCTGTTCTGTTCCATTGGTCTATATCTCTGTTTTGGTACCAGTACCATGCTGTTTTGGTTACTGTAGCCTTGTAGTATAGTTTGAAGTCAGGTAGCGTGACGCCTCCAGCTTTGTTCTTTTGACTTAGGATTGTCTTGGCAATGCAGGCTCTTTTTTGGTTCCATATGAACTTTAAAGCCGTTTTTTCCAATTCTGTGAAGAAACTCATTGGTAGCTTGATGGGGATGGCATTGAATCTATAAATTACCTTGGGCAGTATGGCCATTTTCACGATATTGATTCTTCCTATCCATGAGCATGGTATGTTCTTCCCTTTGTTTGTGTCCTCTTTTATTTCACTGAGCAGTGGTTTGTAGTTCTCCTTGAAGAGGTCCTTTGCATCCCTTGTAAGTTGGATTCCTAGGTATTTTATTCTCTTTGAAGCAATTGTGAATGGAAGTTCATTCATGATTTGGCTCTCTGTTTGTCTGTTACTGGTATATAAGAATGCTTGTGATTTTTGCACATTAATTTTGTATCCTGAGACTTTGCTGAAGTTGCTTATCAGCTTAAGGAGATTTTGGGCTGAGACAATGGGGTTTTCTAAATATACAATCATGTCATCTGCAAACAGGGACAATTTGACTTCTTCTTTTCCTAACTGAATACCCTTTATTTCTTTCTCTTGCCTGATTGCCCTAGCCAGAACTTCCAACACTATGTTGAATAGGAGCGGTGAGAGAGGGCATCCCTGTCTTGTGCCAGTTTTCAAAGGGAATTTTTCCAGTTTTTGCCCATTCAGTATGAAATTGGCTGTGGGTTTGTCATAAATAGCTCTTATTAGTTTGAGGTACGTTCCATCAATACCGAATTTATTGAACGTTTTTAGCATGAAGGGCTGTTGAATTTTGTCAAAAGCCTTTTCTGCATCTATTGAGACAATCATGTGGTTCTTGTCTTTGGTTCTGTTTATATGCTGGATTACGTTTATTGATTTGCGAATGTTGAACCAGCCTTGCATCCCAGGGATGAAGCCCACTTGATCATGGTGGATAAGCTTTTTGATGTGCTGCTGAATCTGGTTTGCCAGTATTTTATTGAGGATTTTTGCATCGATGTTCATCAGGGATATTGGTCTAAAATTCTCTTTTTTTGTTGTGTCTCTGCCAGGCTTTGGTATCAGGATGATGTTGGCCTCATAAAATGAGTTAGGGAGGATTCCCTCTTTTTCTATTGATTGGAATAGTTTCAGAAGGAATGGTACCAGCTCCTCCTTGTACCTCTGGTAGAATTCAGCTGTGAATCCATCTGGTCCTGGACTTTTTTTTGGTTGGTAGGCTATTAATTATTGCCTCAATTTCAGAGCCTGCTATTGGTCTATTTAGGGATTCAACTTCTTCCTGGTTTAGTCTTGGAAGAGTGTAAGTGTCCAGGAAATTATCCATGTCTTCTAGATTTTCTAGTTTATTTGCGTAGAGGTGTTTATAGTATTCTCTGATGGTAGTTTGTATTTCTGTGGGGTTGGTGGTGATATCCCCTTTATCATTTTTAATTGCGTCTATTTGATTCTTCTCTCTTTTCTTCTTTATTAGTCTTGCTAGCGGTCTGTCAATTTTGTTGATCTTTTCAAAAAACCAACTCCTGGATTCACTGATTTTTTGGAGGGTTTTTTGTGTCTCTATCTCCTTCAGTTCTGCTCTGATCTTAGTTATTTCTTGCCTTCTGCTAGCTTTTGAATGTGTTTGCTCTTGCCTCTCTAGTTGTTTTAATTGTGATGTTAGAGTGTCAATTTGAGATCTTTCCAGCTTTCTCTTGTGGGCATTTAGTGCTATAAATTTCCCTCTACACACTGCTTTAAATGTGTCCCAGAGATTCTGGTATGTTGTATCTTTGTTCTCATTGGTTTCAAAGAACATCTTTATTTCTGCCTTCATTTCGTTATGTACCCAGTAGTCATTCAGGAGCAGGTTGTTCAGTTCCATGTAGTTGGGCGGTTTTGATTGAGTTTCTTAGTCCTGAGTTCTAGTTTGATTGCACTGTGGTCTGAGAGACAGTTTGTTATAATTTCTGTTCTTTTACATTTGCTGAGGAGTGCTTTACTTCCAATTATGTGGTCAATTTTGGAATAAGTGCGATGTGGTGCTGAGAAGAATGTATACTCTGTTGATTTGGGGTGGAGAGTTCTATAGATGTCTATTAGGTCCGCTTGGTGCAGAGATGAGTTCAATTCCTGGATATCCTTGTTAACCTTCTGTCTCGTTGATCTGTCTAATGTTGACAGTGGAGTGTTGAAGTCTCCCATTATTATTGTATGGGAGTCTAAGTCTCTTTGTAAGTCTCTAAGGACTTGCTTTATGAATCTGGGTGCTCCTGTATTGGGTGCATATATATTTAGGATAGTTAGCTCTTCCTGTTGAATTGATCCCTTTACCATTATGTAATGGCCTTCTTTGTCTCTTTTGATCTTTGATGGTTTAAAGTCTGTTTTATCAGAGACTAGTATTGCAACCCCAGCTTTTTTTTGTTCTCCATTTGCTTGGTAGATCTTCCTCCATCCCTTTATTTTGAGCCTATGTATATCTCTGCATGTGAGATGGGTCTCCTGAATACAGCAGACTGATGGGTCTTGACTCTTTATCCAGTTTGCCAGTCTGTGTCTTTTAATTGGAGCATTTAGTCCATTTACATTTAAGGTTAATATTGTTATGTGTGATCTTGATCCTGCCATTATGATATTAACTGGTTATTTTGCTCGTTAGTTGATGCAGTTTCTTCCTAGCCTCGATGGTCTTTACATTTTGGCATGTTTTTGCAATGGCTGGTACCGGTTGTTCCTTTCCATGTTTAGGGCTTCCTTCAGGGTCTCTTGTAAGGCAGGCCTGGTGGTGACAAAATCTCTAAGCATTTGCTTATCTGTAAAGGATTTTATTTCTCCTTCACTTATGAAACTTAGTTTGGCTGTATATGAAATTCTGGGTTTAAAATTCTTTTCTTTAAGAATGTTGAATATTGGCCCCCACTCTCTTCTGGCTTGTCGAGTTTCTGCCGAGAGATCTGCTGTTAGTCTGATGGGCTTCCCTTTGTGGGTAACCCAACCTTTCTCTCTGGCTGCCCTTAAGATTTTTTCCTTCATTTCAACTTTGGTGAATCTGGCAATTATGTGTCTTGGAGTTGCTCTTCTGGAGGAGTATCTTTGTGGTGTTCTCTGTATTTCCTGAATTTGA
>NC_045455.1:88113862-88148247 GCF_002776525.5 Piliocolobus tephrosceles
GTGTTGAAGTCTCCCATTATTATTGTATGGGAGTCTAAGTCTCTTTGTAAGTCTCTAAGGACTTGCTTTATGAATCTGGGTGCTCCTGTATTGGGTGCATATATATTTAGGATAGTTAGCTCTTCCTGTTGAATTGATCCCTTTACCATTATGTAATGGCCTTCTTTGTCTCTTTTGATCTTTGATGGTTTAAAGTCTGTTTTATCAGAGACTAGGATTGCAACCCCTGCTTTTTTTTGTTCTCCATTTGCTTGGTAGATCTTCCTCCATCCTTTTATTTTGAGCCTATGTATGTCTCTGCATGTGAGATGGGTCTCCTGAAGACAGCAGACTGATGGGTCTTGACTCTTTATCCAGTTTGCCAGTCTGTGTCTTTTAATTGGAGCATTTAGTCCATTTACATTTAAGGTTAATATTGTTATGTGTGAACTTGATCCTGCCATTATGATATTAACTGGTTATTTTGCTCGTTAGTTGATGCAGTTTCTTCCTAGCCTCGATGGTCTTTACATTTTGGCATGTTTTTGCAATGGCTGGTACCGGTTGTTCCTTTCCATGTTTAGGGCTTCCTTCGGGGTCTCTTGTAAGGCAGGCCTGGTGGTGACAAAATCTCTAAGCATTTGCTTATCTGTAAAGGATTTTATTTCTCCTTCACTTATGAAACTTAGTTTGGCTGTATATGAAATTCTGGGTTTAAAATTCTTTTCTTTAAGAATGTTGAATATTGGCCCCCACTCTCTTCTGGCTTGTCGAGTTTCTGCCGAGAGATCTGCTGTTAGTCTGATGGGCTTCCCTTTGTGGGTAACCCGACCTTTCTCTCTGGCTGCCCTTAATATTTTTTCCTTCATTTCAACTTTGGTGAATCTGGCAATTATGTGTCTTGGAGTTGCTCTTCTTGAGGAGTATCTTTGTGGCGTTCTCTGTATTTCCTGAATTTGAATGTTGGCCTGCCCTACTAGGTTGGGGAAGTTCTCCTGGATGATATCCAGAAGAGTGTTTTCCAACTTGGTTCCATTTTCCCCCTCACTTTCAGGCACCCCAATCAGACGTAGATTTGGTCTTTTTACATAATCCCATACTTCTTGCAGGCTTTGTTCATTTCTTTTTCTTCTTTTTTCTTTTGGTTTCCCTTCTTGCTTCGTTTCATTCATTTGATCCTCAATCACTGATACTCTTTCTTCCAGTTGATCGAGTTGGTTACCGAAGCTTGTGCATCTGTCACGTATTTCTCGTGTCATGGTTTTCATCTCTGTCATTTCGTTTATGACCTTCTCTGCATTAATTATTCTAGCTGTCAATTCTTCCACTCTTTTTTCAAGATTTTTAGTTTCTTTGCACTGGGTACATAATTCCTCCTTTAGCTCTAAGAAGTTTGATGGACTGAAGCCTTCTTCTCTCATCTCGTCAAAGTCATTCTCTGACCAGCTTCTATCAGTTGCTGGCGATGAGCTGCACTCCTTTGCAGGGGGAGACACGCTCTTATTTTTTGAATTTCCAGCTTTTCTGCCCTGCTTTTTCCCCATCTTTGTGGCTTTATCTGCCTCTGGTCTTTGATGGTGGTGACGTACTGATGGGGTTTTGGTATAGGTGTCCTTCCTGTTTAATAGTTTTCCTTCTAACAGTCAGGACCCTCAGCTGCAGGTCTGTTGGAGATTGCTTGAGGTCCACTCCAGACCCTGTTTGCCTGGGTATCAGCAGCAGAGGTTGCAGAAGATAGAATATTGCTGAACAGCGAGTGTACCTGTCTGATTCTTACTTTGGAAGCTTCCTCTCAGGGATGTACTCCACCCTGTGAGGTGTGGGGTGTCAGACTGTCCCTAGTGGGGGATGTCTCCCAGTTAGGCTACTCAGGGGTCAGGGACCCACTTGAGCAGGCAGTCTGTCCCTTCTCAGATCTCTACCTCCATGTGGGGAGATCCACCGCTCTCTTCAAAGCTGTCAGACAGAGTCGTTTGCGCCTTCAGAGGTTTCTGCTGCTTTTTTTGTTGTTGTTGTTTAGCTGTGCCCTGTTCCCAGAGGTGGAGTCTACAGAGACAGGCAGGCTTCCTTGAGCTTCTGTGAGCTCCACCCAGTTCGAGCTTCCCAGCGGCTTTGTTTACCTACTTAAGCCTCAGCAATGGCGGGCACCCCTCCCCCAGCCTCGCTGCTGCCTTGCGGTTAGATCGCAGACTACTGTGCTAGCAATGAGGGAGGCTCCGGTGGCCGTGGGACCTTCCCGGCCAGGTGTGGGGTATAATCTCCTGGTGTGCCCGTTTGCTTAAAGCGCAGTATTGGGGTGGGAGTTACCCGATTTTCCAGGTGTTGCGTGTCTCAGTTCCCCTGGCTAGGAAAAGGGATTCCCTTCCCCCTTGCGCTTCCCAGGTGAGGCGATGCCTCGCCCTGCTTCAGCTCTTGCTGGTAGGGCTGCAGCAGCTGACCAGCACCGATTGTCCGGCACTCCCTAGTGAGATAACCCCAGTACCTCAGTTGAAAATGCAGAAATCACCGGTCTTCTGTGTTGCTCGCGCTGGGAGTTGGAGACTGGAGCTGTTCCTATTTGGCCATCTTCTGTTTTGTTTGTTTTCTGATACAGAGTTTCGTTCTTGTTGCCCAGGCTGGAGTGCAACAGTGCGATCTTCGTTCACTGCAACCTCTGACTCCTGGGTTCTCTCCTGCCTCCGCTTCCCAAGTAGCTGAGATTACAGGCATGTGCCACCACACCCAGCTAATTTTGTATTTTTAGTAGAGACAGGGTTTCACTATATTGGTCAGACTGGTCTTGAACTCTTGACCTCAGGTGGTCCACCCACCTCGGCCTCCCAAAGTGCTGGGATTACTGGCATGAGCCACCGTGCCTGGTCAAGTTAGCTTTTTATAACAGATCTACTCCCATGATGATCCATTAGTTCATTAACCCATGAATAGATTAATCCATGGACCCAATCACCTGTTAAAGACCTTACCTCCCAATACTGACACATTAGGGATTAATTTACAACATGAGTTTCAGAGAAGACAAATATTCAAACCATAAAACCAAGTCTAAATGCCCCAGTGTGTCCAAAAGGAATGCATGGGCAACAGCCTAAAAGAGCCAACAAATACCAAGGTCCAAGGGATTCTGTATAAGTAATACTGACCATCTGGTCAGAACTGATGCTTAGTTCTACTAATGGAACCATCATACTTCTCCATGCTCTGTTCACAATCCTGTGCAGGTTCTAAACAGCTTATCTATGTTATGAATCATTGCATCACTCAGAATTCTCAATTGCAGGCAACAGAGATGAATTGTGGCTACTTAAGCAGAAAAAGTATTGAAGAGAAGGCCATCTGATAATTCACAGAATCAATGGTAAAGCTGGAGAAAATGGCCTGGATACCAGGCAGGGAGGGAAGAGATTTGCCAAGGCCTCATCCATGTACAATCTTGCTAGAGGCCATCTCTGGGGTTCCCATCCTGGACAATCACTTCCACACTGTCACAGGTCGTTTGCCTTTATGTGGAAGCTCTAAACTTCATGGCCATAGGAAATCATCTCTAACTGATGTGCATCTCTGCATTACTCTCCTCTAGATTCATATTCCTAGGGGAAATGTCCAGTTAGTTGGGCCCAGGTCCTGTGCCTATGTCTTAGCTGTTAGGGGGGCAGGTAGTCAGTTTCTAATCTCCATTGGATGTTGAAGAGGAACACAGAAACCTGCCCATGGAGAACTCCCACAGTGTGCAAATGTCTGCCTCAGTGGGTGCTTGTTCTTTTCCAGAACTAACCTTAATTTGCATTTGACAAAACAAAATCTAGATTCTGTCACCAAAAGGAGGGGGAATGGATGCTGGTCAGAAGAAAACAAAAACAGAAACCAAAACCAATGCCTGTTACACCCCTTAACTTTGGAGAAGAGGAATCAGAGGTCCAGGAAGATTATATGATTTGTCCAAAGTTACAGAACTGGTTAGCGGCACAATCCAGGATGGATGTCAGATTCTTGACTACCAGCCCAATACTCTTTCCTCAACAATCTTCCATATTCTTACAGTAGCCTACAGAGGTCCAGAGAGCTCTCACCTCGGTCAGAACTTGTATCAGTCTGCATGGGTGCCATGACAGAATACCAGGGACTGGGGGCTTCAGCAGCAGGTATTTATTATCTCATGGTTCTGGAGGCTGGAAGTCCAAGATCAAGGCATAGACAGACTTGGTTCTTTTGAGGCCTCTCTCCTTGGCTTGCAGATGGCCGTCTTCTCCCCATTTCTTCACATGGCATTTTTCATGTGTGTCTGGGTCCAAAACTCTTCTTCGTATAAAGACACCAGTATATTGGATTAAGGCCCATTTTACCTTAATTACCTCTTTAAAGACCCTATCTCTAAATACGGTTATATTGTGAGGTACTGGGGACTTCAATACATGAATTTTGGGATAATTCAAGTTAGCCTGTAACAGAGGTACTTTAGAAATTCACATCATTATGGAATCAAGGATCAGACATCTGCTTCTTTCTGGCACTTCTCTGTGGACAGTGAACCAATGGGGGTGGCCTCTGGACTGACCCTGCATCCTGGGATCCAACAGCCTGAAAGCCAACTGGATTAGAAGTGGGGCCTCCTTCCTGCATGGCTCCCCTGAGGGAGCCCTGGCTTGCCCCAGACTCATGCCCACTCTGACCAATGCCCCCTGGACTGGGTGGTGCAGGGCGGATTCTTGAA
This sequence comes from Piliocolobus tephrosceles, assembly GCF_002776525.5. Lineage (NCBI taxonomy): Eukaryota > Metazoa > Chordata > Mammalia > Primates > Cercopithecidae > Piliocolobus > Piliocolobus tephrosceles. The sequence continues at coordinate 88,118,550 of NC_045455.1, forward strand.
TGCCACACCTTCCTACACTTCCAGAGTCCTCCCACCATGACCACCCTTCTCTTGCCCTTACTTCTCTTCCATGTACCTGGTCCTCTATCCTCAGCCTCCCTCTACTCTTTTGCCATTCCAGAGCCTTTTCGCTGAAAACGTGAATGACTGTCAGTGCTCAGTGGTTACTGTTTGCAAGGCTACTTGTGTTTGTATCAAGTATGAGAAGCTCTAATCAAAAGGAATTGATTTTCAGTATCAGACATGTAGGCATTAACAAAACAATGCTTTCAAGAGAGAAGGCATTAACAAATGCCTATATGTGCTTCAAGAAGAACCCTAATTGTGGTGGTGAGTGTGTGTGTGTGTGTGTGAGAGAGAGAGAGAAAGAGAAAGAGAGAAAGAGGGAGACAGAGACAGAGACTTGGGAGATGCCACCTCAGGCTTCTAAAATTTTTCTCCCAAATGTTGGCCTTGTGGGTACTCATGGACCTGACTGTAGAGGGAGCCTATTGTCTACAGGGCTATGAAACATATGGATAGGATATTCTTGGAAAGACCCTAGAAGCCCCGTACATTCTGCTCAGCCAGCAAGCCACTGACTGACTCACCCTTTCAACCTGCATGCCCTAGGCTGTGCAGACTAGCTGCATGCCCCCACTATGCAGGAAAGGCCTTCAGCTTTGCTATTTCCACCAACTGCCCTTCCCCTACTTTCTCTTTCTGCTGCCTCCTCTCACACTACATTGCAGAGCCGTCTAGTACCCCAGATGTAGAAGGTACAGGTGTCCAATGAAAGGATAGCTGGCAGAAAGGAAGAAAGGTGTGCTCAGAGCCAGGCCACCAAATCCTGGCCACTGTGGACTTCTGCAGAAATGATACAGGTTGAAATCAGTTGTTTTCGGCCTAAAGTGATATATCCCCCCAGACTTCTGACAATGTCTGGAGACATTTTTGGTTGTCACAACTGGGAGAAGGTACTACTGGCATCTAGTGGGTAGAGGCTAGGTGTGCTGCTAGCCAACATGGAATGCAGAGGACAGCCCCCCCAACAACAGAGAATTATTCAGCCCAAAATCTCAGTAGAGTGGAGGTTGAGGAACTGGTTTAAATGAAGGCAAAAAGGAGTTCCCTGTTTGGACTTAAGCGATTCCAGCACCTGGTACTTGGCAGAGGGGAGCATTCCTTATTTTCCACTAACTCTACAGAGTCCAGGAAATGTTTGCACTTGCATGTGTTCCCTAGCCTCTCCTCAGTGGTAGATTTGTGTCTAAGTCTGAGTATGCGTGGTCACTTTTCAGCATTCGTTAAATAATTCAGCATCTACTATGCCCCAGGCGCAGCTGTAGACACTGCAAGTAACAACTGCAACACCAACAACTACAATATTAGTTAACATTTATTGAAACATGGCAGACATTCTGATTAGCATTTTATGGGAATTCTATCCATTAATATTGCACAGCAACCCTGCAGAGGAACTATTAACATAATCCCCACTTACAGAGGAAGAAACTGAAGTTTAAGAAGGACCAGTGGCTTGCCCAAGATTAGGAAATGGTGGACATGGATTGCAAAGCCAGGCTTTTGCAGGGCCCACAATCCTAGCCACTACATGCACAGAGAAAAGGACACGGTCCCTAAAATAAACTCGGGGACTTGTACGTGGATTAGCCACGTTAAAAGGCAATTTCCAGAAAATATCATCTTGATAATTCAGTTCGGTTCTAATTTCACAATTTGCCTTGTGAGTCCCAAATTCCAGCTCAGAGCAGTGTGGTTTAAAGCTTGGACTGGGTCTCCTCAGAGGAGGAGCCCGTAGCTCCAGGCCGCAATCACGCCCTTCCCTGGCGGTCAACCAAAGCGGTAGAGGAAAGACTTTGACACGAGCGGAGGCCCAAGACGCAAACTGTTTCTGCATTCAGGTCAGAGGCTGCAGGGTGAGGAGTGTTTGAGAGAAAAGTGTGCTGGGACTCGAACGCCGGTCGCAGTCTCTCCTGGCGGCGGGATGCTTGAGAGCCCGGTGCGCCGCAACCGCCTCCAAGTCCCCAGCACTGCGCTCCCGTTACTACCTTGGCAACAACTGGGATCGCCACAAGGAGGCTTGCTTTTTTCCTACCGCTGCCCGCTGAGGCAGACCAGAAAGCTGAAAGCCTGGTCTTCCGGAAATGAATCCCTGGGAAGCCGAGAGGAAGAAACGTGCACTCCTGGGAGAACTGGCCCCGCGCAGACCTGGCTCACAGTTGTGGATCTGCGGACTCTGGGAGCAGCTGGGAACAGGAGGGATCCCTAGGCGGGGCGGGGAGAAGAGACGGGTGCGGGCAGAGCCGGGTGTGCATGTTCATCCTTTCTATTTCTCCATCCTTTCTATTTCTCCCACCGCCGTTTCCATCCCCTCCAAACTTTGTTCCCCGGCAGGCTCGAAAGTGCATTTCTGATCAAGATGCCTGACACTGAGTGCTGACAAAAGCCTGTCCCAGGTGCACAAGACCACCCCATCCTATAATCCAAGAGAGGAACTAGTTCTAAGCCAGTCCTTCAGACCCACAACGAACTCCTTGCCAGACAATCGTGCTGCCGCCCGCCCCCAAATCCCAGCCAAAGGGAGACTGGCCGGTCGTGCTGGAGCTAAGATCAAACGAGCAAAACTCAGAAAGCAGCAGCTTCATCACTGATAGTAAAACCTTAGTTGTGATTCTATTCACTGGTATGCACTAAAGCAGCTTGGCTTCGTTTAGATTGGCAGATTGGCACAGTGTCGCCTCCTGGGATGGTGGAGAATTGGTTCCCGTCTAAAGTGGGGTTCAGACTGATGGAGATCCTCATCAGTCTAGCGCACAACTCAGGTGCCTAGCTCCGGGAAGAACGGGCAAGAGTTTCTCCATGGGGAGCCAGATCGTGCCTGCCGTTGTTCCAGGGGAACTGGAGAGAGATCCTCCCATCCCCATACTCAGCTTCATTTGAAGGGAAAGACGGAAAGTTTTAGAAATAAGCCCCACAAGCTCCTGGTTCCCTGGTTCCGGTGCCTTGGAGTCTGGGTCTTAGATTAGCGGCTTCCCAGGTTCTCAGGCTTTGGGCCTCGGACTAGGAGTTACACCATCAGCTCCACTGGTTCTTACGCCCGCTGGACTCACTGAAATCACACCATTGGCTTTCTGATTTCTCCTGCTTGTAGATGGCATATCACAGTACTTCCTGGTCTCCAGAATAAACCTCCTCACATAACTACATATAGCCTATTTGTTCTTTTCTCTGGAGAACCCTGACTAATACAAGACCAGAAGTAGGTTTGTGGTTGCCTAGGGCTGGATATAGTGAGAATTGGCAGCGACTATCAATGGGCATGGGGTTTCTTTTTGGGATGACAAAAAAATGTTTTTAAATAAGATTGTGTCGATGGTTGCACAGTTCTGTGAATACACTAAAAATTGTGGAATTGCACACTTTGAATGAACTGGATGCTAATGTGAATAGCTCAATAAACCTGTTTTGTGGGGGCAAGGAAATGAGCTCCAAAAATGTTGAGCAACCTCAGGTGGACCGTCTTTCCTACTGGAAAAGACGCATTTGCTTTGCCTAGACATGGTGAGTTTAGCGCTGCCCAGGGTGTGTGTGTGTGTGTGTGTGTGTGTGTGTGTGTGTATGTATGTGTATGTGTATGTGTATGTGTGTCTGTGTAGGGGTCTGGCAGGAAAAGAAGGTCTGGCAGGTTTCCTGGACACAGAATGGGAGCGACGAGAACGCGGACAGTCGTTTCCCAGGTCTGGCTGCAGAAATACTGACTGCAGAAATACTCCTTCTCCCGCCCCTGTGCGCTCTGCGTTTCTGCAGAACCTCACGCACTTCCTTCTCCTCATCCATCTTAGAGAGTAAAAAGACCCGCATACGTCCTCAAAGGGAGCTGGGGTGTGGATTCTAAGTAGTAGGGGGATATAGGATTGTAATGAGAATTGGTAAGAACATGAGGTCCCAGAGCCACTGGCTCCAGCTATGCAGAGTCCCTCTCGGGGACTCCCTGGGCAGGATCACTTTGGGTTCTCAGATTCCTCGCCCGGAATGTTCCGCGACCAGAGACTCGGCTAAAGGAATTTGCCTTAAAACAAAGCGAGGAGAACCCTCTGAGAGGAGTCTGCACCGTCCCGCAGAATGGAAATTTGTCCCTAACTAATCGTTATTAATCCAAGCGCAGCGAAGGACGACGGATTTCTTGTGCTTATGGAGGGAGTGGTTTCTGCCCTCCCTGCTGCCGGCCGGGACAACGAAACGTTGAGGGATGGAAGTGGGGCTGGATCCCAGGTGAGAAGGAGGCGCTGCAGGGGTTGGGACTCAGGGTGCAGTCCAGGGAGAGCGCCCTCCTTCTCTTCCGACTTAGCTGGAGCTCCTAGACGCTTGTGCGCCAGGCCGGAGCGGGACAGTCGTTAGCGCGCACCTGGCTGGCATGGAAGGCGGGCTCTCAGCGGAGCTGAGGATGCCGAGAGGCACTGGCTGAGCTGTAAGGCGAGGAGCCGGCTCGGACCCTGCAACTGGATCCCCAACCCTTCCCAGCAGGGAGGCCCAATCCAGGTTGGCGCCTGTCTACTCCAGAGCGAAGGCCTCTGGGCTCAGAGCCACGGGCATTTCTAAGAAAAAAAAAGTTTATTTAAAATTTTGTACATAAATAAATAAATAAATATCTTCTGGCATTGCAGAGGCCGTACAATTACACAGCTAGGCTGGGGCGGACCAGAGTCGAGAGGGAAGAGTGGGGTCGCCACTGTCGGAGAGTGGGGTCCTATGTTTAGAGGAATGAAGAGCCTGTCGGAAACAGCAAATCGGTTTCTCCAGTATGGATACTACGGGCGAAATTTATCATCTGTCAGAGGAGCCTGAGGACAGCAAGGCCAGATCAAGTGGGGCCAGACCACAGCAAGGCCAGATCAAGGGACACGTGGACTGACTGAAGGAGGAGGCTCCCTGAGGAGGGGAAGGGAAAAGGAAAAGGAAATAAAAGGGGGGTTCATAAATGTGTGTGTTGGCGGGCGGGGGCCGAGTAAATAAATGATCACAGTAAAGAGGTGGGGAGGGACAAAAAGAGATTTTAAAAAGAGAAGCGAACGAGCATCCAAGGCCGCCGACCTTGACCGAGAGCGGAGGACAGTAGAGTAAGCGAGGAAGCCCAAGCCAGCCCAGAGAGGGCGGGCTAGGAGGCGCCGGCTGCCAGCAAGGCGCTGCGCCAAGCAGGCTTGCAGGCTGGGGCCGCGGTGCTGCACTGCCCAGGAGGACTCGAGCGCTTACAGTGTTCACAGCTTGGAGTTGGCTCTGGAGGCGAGCGAGCCCTGGGGCGGGGACACCATGGTCCAGTCTCTGCCAAGCTCTCAGCCCTGCCCAGGCCCGGGACCTCTGCAAAACCGTGCCAAATCCATGCCAGGCAGTGGTTTGGCAGCGGGTGCCTGGGAACCAGCGCTGAGTCCCAGGACTAGTCACCGAGGCGCAGGGAGGTCTTGGGGTGGGGAACTTAGGGAGACGCGCGCCTAGGGAGTGACCGTAAGATCCCGGTCGTCCTTCCCTGAGGAGGACGGAGACATGGGCAATTCGTCGTCATCCTCGGAGCACTTGGCTGAGGAGAGCGATGCGCACTTGCAGCCTTGCGGTGCGCTCCCGCCACCACCGGCACCCCCGCCGCCGCCGCCACGATGGTTGCTGCCCTTGCCCTCCTTCTTGTGCTTCACTCGGCGGTTCTGAAACCAGATCTTCACCTGCTTCTCGGACAGATTCAGGTAGGTCGCGATCTCGATGCGACGTAGGCGGGACAGGTACATATTAGAGGCGAACTCGCGCTCCAGCTCTAGCAGCTGCGTGCTGGTGAAAGCCGTGCGCATCCTCTTGCTGCTGGGCAGCTGGTTCGAGCTGCTGTCTGGAGGTGGCAGAGCAGGGAGGGAAGCGATCAGACCTTTGTGCTGTGGACCCAATACCTAGGTAGGCGGCCGCCAGAATCCTACGGCTTTGACCTCTTATCCCCCTCTTCGCCCCAACACTACCCACAGCAGAGCTACAGTGAGCGCCTCCTTGTCCAGCTCCCAGATCCTGATTCTCCCGGAGTCATGCAGCCCTGGAACTCCTTCCCCTTCGTGGAGAGCCCTGGATCCCAGCCCTCACTTAACCCTGGCCCCCACTCCAGGACCTGAACGTCCGCCCTCATCCGCTTCCTGGCGTTGTGTCCTGGCCCTCTATCCGCATTCCACCCCAAGCGCCCCCCTTAGTCCCCGACATGACCCTCACCGCCCCCAGAAAGCCCAGGGTCCCTCTTCCTCCATCCCTGGCTCTTCATCCTGCTTGGGATCACCTCTGCCCTGTCCCTCTGAGCGGCGGCCCCGCTTACCCACAGAGATGCAGTGGAACTGCCTGGGGTCAGGCAGCGGATAGGACGTCTGGTAGAGGGCGGCGGCGGCGGCAGCGGCGGCCGGGCTGTGAGCGACCCCGGGCGACACAGCGGAGTGCTGGCGGCCCAGGGGCGCGTGGCAGTACTGCGAGCCGAAGGGTGGGAAAGACGCCTTGAGCAGAGGCAGCGCGGGCGGCCCAGGGGGCCCATGTAGCTGCGAGGCGGTGACGCAGAGCGGGCACACGCACAGCAGCCCGGCCTTGCGCGCGTGGCAGGCGCCAGGCGAGAGACCGTGCAGCGCGTGCGGCGGGGGCACGGCGTAGGGAAAGAGCGGCGGCGGGCTGCCCTCGGGAGCCTTCTTCTCGCCAGCCTCTCGCAGCACTAGCGAGTCCACCAGGAAGGAGCGCGGCATGGCCCCGGCGCGCGGCCGCCCCGCAGCCAGCCCACTCTCTGCTCCCACCGCACCTTCCGGCTCTCCACGCGCTTTCCCCGGCCGCGGTATCCCGCAGCTGCCTCTGCCCACGAGGCTGAAGGCGCGGCTGAGACCTAGGCTGAAACCGCAGCCTCTGCTGCCGCGGGCGCCGCCCAAAGAGCGCGGGGTGCTGGCCAGCGCTAGTGGTGCTGAAAGGCGCCGGCGGCGCAGCTTAAATAGGACTATTGCCATGTGATGGGCTACGCCAGGAGCGGCCGGGGCCTCTCAATAGGGTTTTTGTGCCTTTTCTCTTGGCATTCACTCTGCACGCTTCCTCATTATTTCACTTGTTAACTAAATGAACTGCATAATGTACTCTATTCTTGTCAACCCCACCCACGCCGTAACAGGCGCCCTCGCCCCCTCCTCTCCCTTTTGCGGGTTTATTTTCTCATTCTCCCGCGATTTAATATTCTTTTCTTTCTCCTTATTTCTTACTCCCCTTTGGCTTTGCATTGGCGATCAGCCCTTTCAACTTATTGATTTAGCACCCCCGCGTCCTCGCTTCTACAGATCCCCATGGGCGCACACCCTCATATCCTCTGTCCACTTGGTCCTGGTCCCCTTCTTTCTATTATCGTCCCTACACCTCAAAAGTATGCTCTCTCCAGTCAACCCTGTCAGCTCAGTGCCGTGCACCCCCGAAACTCCTTCCAGCCAGTCTCAGATTTTCCACCTGTGGAATCGTTCCTGCGACGGAAGCAGGAGGACCGGGTTCCGCGTGAAGGAGGTGTCTGTGGGGAGGGAGGAGAAGGTCTCATTATTCCTTATCCAGCCCTAGCCCCATCGCCGGTTCTCTCTAAGTTTCTCAAACAGTCTTAATTTTGGTGCTGCCTACAACGCCCAGTCTTTGTTGTGTAGATGCTGGCCAACCAGCCCTTTCCTTCAAATGACAGGGCCATGGGTGTAAAAGAGGAAAAACAGTCGCTGAGCTTTACGAACAGAGACAGGGAATGGGGAATGAAAGCCGAGATGGCGCCCATCTAGGTCTCGCACTCCACATGTGGAGAGTGCGGACCGTCTGCCAGCGTATCTTGCCCGCACCCTGTCTACTCGCGCACACTTCCAGCAGTGCGCTGGGAAACCACTGTCTTCTCTCAGTTTGGAACGGCGCGAAGGGCAGTTGCATTCCTGGCATCGGCTGCGTTTGCCCACCCTGACCCGCCTTTGCCCACCCTGTCCCACCTCCGCTCTCCCCAAGACCCGGCTCCTTCCTCCTGCCGCGTCACTCTCTTCTTTCTGGTCACACAATGGTTAAACAACTTCAAACGCTCGGCGCTATGTACACAGCTCCAGCTTTTTAAATCGTTCTCGGGCTCAAAGTAGTTTCGCCCAGGAGCTTTTTCCATACAATGGGAAATTAGCATAAACATTGCGAATTTACAGCCCGGGACTTTTCACAGGAGATGTTTGCTTTCGATTTTATTGGAACCAAATCGCTGCAGTCACCTGCTCTGATCCCTGAATGAAATTGTGAGAAATGAAGGGGGAAGCTTAGGGGTCTGGGGAAGCAGTGGGCAGGAATAAGACTGCCCAAACCCGAAGCATCTGCATGGGCTTTTAACATTGGCAGCATCTTTGCAACAACAACAGCAACAGATTATAACTGATTAAAAATCAAAGAGAATTTGTTTTGGGAGATACTAACTGCTTCTGTAAAAGGGAATGGGGCCATGGGAGAAGTAACCTGCATGGAGGGCATGGAGTCTAGCAGGCGTAAGGGTTCAATGTTTTCTTGGTTGCTTGGCATGGGGTAGGGGGCAAGGCTGCCTCCTGAGCCAGGGTCTCAGCGCCAAGGCTCCCCCACTCTAGGGGCTGCCCGCAAATCAGGTGGAATGCATCAGTGCAGCCTAATTCCCGTTCTAATTGCTCTCTGGGAAATTTGAGCTGGGCTGGGACACTGAGAGGGAGCCAAGAGCTGTACCTGGGCTGGGAGAGGGGGTTTTCCGCTGGGCAGAGGCAGGCTGGAAGGGCGCAAGTGCGGGCAGTGCCCAGAGGTGCAAAGGGTGGGCACTGCACCCGGAGCTGGTAGCCCGCGAGTGGCCAGTGTGGAATTCCACTGGGAGCTGCCCCGCGTGCTCGGGGAGGAAGGGGTTAAGAGACCCTGAATGCGAGCAAGGCCAAAGCTACTGGGAAAGAATATGGGGGGGGGTGGTGGTGGGGGGAATAACCAGGTTTTTTTTTTTTTTTTTCCTCCCTCCAGCCTCTGGACCTTATTGAATGTCATTGAAGAAAGTTTTGAATGCCAGATAAAGAGAGGCGAATTAAAGTGTGTGACAGCGAAGGATAAGCAAACACAAAGAGAACTCTGTCACACTTTGGGGCAAAATCCGTGGGCTTTTTACCAAGTCTCTTCGCTATGATTGAATTAAGTAATAGGAAAACATTTTCTTTCAGTTTAGAGCCATTAGGCAAAAACTTCAAAGCGAATAACACTTTTTAATGTGCGGCCCCACAATGGATCGGGTTTTGTGCTGAAATGTTTAAATGGTTTGTTGTGCAACTCGGCGCGGGAGAGACCCGGGCCGGAGCAAAATAGCATCCCTGAGAGAACCAAGGCGCACTTAATCCGCGGTCTCTCAGCCCGGCGGGCCGCGGCCAGAGAGGGGGCTCCCTGCTTGGCGGTCCAGGGCAGCCTGCGCGCCCAGGAGCCTGGCCATTTCCGCAGAGAAAGCTCCGTGCCTCTGAGAGACCCGAGCCCCGGGCAGGTGCTGGCGCGGCAGCCGGGAGGTCCGGGCCGCCCCGCCAGCCCGGCCTCCCCACCCAGCCAACCCGGCCTCCCCACCCCGCGGCCTCTGCCGGCCGCCTGGTTTCCGGGGGCTTCTCCCCGGGCTCTCTCGGGCGGCCGCGCCACTTTCCTGTTTAAAGCGCCTCCCAGGGCTTGCTTCAGCCGGGTTTGAACTTTAGTCACCCGAGCAAACGTCCCCCAGGGCGGGGCGGAGTGGGAGGACGCCGCGGGATTAGCCTGACAGCCCCAGGAGGGGCCCGGGAGCCCCTGGGCCTGGCGGGTCGGCTCTGCTGCCGGAGCCGGTTTTCAAGTGTCCATCAGGGACAGTTCAACATTGAAAGAATTTCTGTTGTCCCGGGCTTTCCTTCTTCCATTCTGTCTCCTTTCCTGTGGGTAGAAAGAACACATTATTTTTCTCCCGGAATTGCAGCTCTAAGATATTTGCAGCAAAAACTGCACAAATTGGAGGGTAGGGAGGGTGGCAGTGGTGGTGCCTGTTCCCTTCTTTCATGTTTTTCTTCAAATGTCGCTTTCCTTCTCAGGGAAGCCAACGACCTTATTTAAGATAGCACCGCACTTCCACCACACTCCCTGTTTGGTTCCTTGCTACATAAGCACCTTCTAACTTCCCGTGTTTTTTGATCATTTGTTTTATTATCTCCCATTCCCGAAATTTATGCTTTATGAAGACCAAGGATTTTGTCCATCTTATGCATTGCTGCATCCCAACTCAGAAAAGTTCTTGGCACATAGTAGGTGGCTGGTATATATTTGGAGAATGAATGAGTGGATAAAAGAGAGCTGAGCGAGGAAGTGGGATGACTGGGAGGAGCTTCTGGTGTGCCCGCTGGAGACACCTAGAACTCAGGAGTATGGCATGGGGCCACCCACTCAGTAGGCCCTGCAGGGCAGGGCTGCCTGAATCTCCCCCAGCCCGCTTCCCAGCCCTAGGCCTGGGTCATCAGAGGAGTTTAAAGTGTTTGTTGAGTGAATGGCAGATGGGTAAGCCAATCTGTGTGCCCCCAGCCCTCCACTGATGGTTCTCAAGCTCCTTCAGAAACAAGATGGTCCCACTGAAGGCAGTTCCAGTGTCCTGCTCTGCAGAGGTTGATGAACACTGAAGAAGCTGGATGAACCCACAGATAGCTCAAGGCTAGGGGTTGTCATCCAGATCTTTTCATGGTGTGTAAGAGAAGGCGTTGGTTGGGAAGGAACCAGATGTGGTATATGTGGTATATGTTCTGGAACGATCAGTGATCATTTTTGCTCTTTCTGGCTGAAGGCAATGGAGTGGGAATTCTCATTGTAAAGAAAGGGACTACTCCCCTGACCAGACCGGGAGGGACTCAGACAACTCCCTCAGGAGAGAGCAAGTTGTTCAATTGAGCAGAGGGGCAGGGAAATGCTATGAGGAGCTGAGAGCCAGGCATGGGAGTGGTCAAGGAAGGGGTGAGGAGTGGTGGCCAGACGTGGCTGTAGACCAGAAGGGGAGGCCAGGCCAAGTCATGAAGGGCCATGCTAACTGGTTTGAACTTGAGCCTGCTCTGAGATTTTTCAGCAAGGAGAGTGACAGAGCTAGATTTTTTTTAAAAAAATTTATTTGTTTTGTTTTTCTGAGACAGAGTCTCACTCTGTCACCCAGACTGGAGTGCAGTGACGCGATCTTGGCTCACCGAAACCTCTGCCACCCAGGCTCAAGTGATTCTCTTGCCTCAGCCTCCCAAGTAGCTAGGCTTACAGGCACACACTGCTACCACCTGGCTAATTTTTGTATTTTTAGTAGAGATAGGGTTTCACCATGTTGACCAGGCTGATCTTGAACTCCTGACCTCAAGTGATTCACCCATTTTGGCCTCCCAAAGTGCTGGATTTACAGGCATGAGCCACCGTGCCCAGCCCCAGAGTCAGGTTTGAACTTAAGAAATATAACTGGAGGCAGTAGGAAGTTCTATGGGTGGGGACATAATGAAGCCAGAGCAGGGTCCAGCAGAGTCAGCTTGCAAATGAATATTATTGAATAAACAAAAGTAGGGGAACATATAATGAGGAGATTGTATTAGTTTAAGTGATGGATGATGACTATCTGAACAGATGCAGGGCAGTAGGACCAGAAAAAGGAAATATTTGAGAGAACTTAAAGATGAAAGAGTAGGATCCATTAGGGGTGTGTGTGTGTGTGTGTGTGTCAAAGAGCAGGGCATGAAAGAGAGAGGGATCAAACACACACATATGATAACCTGGTTGCTTGTTTACGGGAATGGTTGGGTGGAGATATTAAAGGCAGAGATAGGGAAGTGTGTCTCAAGAGTGAGACACAATTTTGCTTGTTGGGGGTGCAGCATTAAGTCATATCTTGGATGTATTGCATTTTAATCCTTAGCCTTTGGAGCATTCTGTGGATGTTCCATCAGTAGATGTAAATGTGAGTCTAGAGCTGAGCAGAGAGATTAGAGATGGAGACAGGCATCTAGAATCAAGGTATGCAAAAATGGTAGCTTTAGGCCAGGCGCGGTGGCTCACACCTGTAATCCCAGCACTTTGGGAGACCGAGGTGGGTGGATCATGAGGCCAGGAGTTTGAGACCAGCCTGGCCAACATGGTGAAATCCTGTCTCTACTCAAAATACAAAAAAATTAGCCAGGGATGGTAGTGGGTGCTTGTAATTCCAGCTACTTGGGAGGCTGAAGCAGGAGAATCACTTGAACCCCAAAGGTGGAGGTTGCCGTGAGCCGAGATCTTGCCATTGCACTCTAGCCTGGGTGACAGAGGGAGACTCCATCTCAAAAAAAAAAAAAAAAGTAGCTTTAGTCTTGGAAAAATGGGAGCAAGGAGGGAGCATAGAGTAAAAAAAACCCAGAGGGTCGCAGATGTATCCCTAGGAAACTCTCATATTTAAGAAGGCAGGTGAAGGGAGGACTCTCTGAAAGACAAGATAGCCAGAGGAAAAAGAGAAGTGAACAAGACAGGAGAAAATAGAAAATAAGGGGCTATACCAAGGCAATCTACCCAGGTAGAGCTGACAGATTTAGCAAGTAAAATACAGGATACACAGTTAAATCTTAATTTCAGATAAACAGTGGAAAAATTCTTTTTAGTATTATTAGGTCCCAAATATTGGGTAAATGTATAGAATACACTTACACTAAAGAATTATTTGTTGTTTATCTGAAATTCAAATGTCTTGTGTTTTATTTGGCAATTCTACACTCAGGTTACTATGAGACAACTTACACTGACTGGGCCTTTCACCTTATTACCCCATCTAGAGATGAAGCAACTGAGACACAGGGAGAGAGAGTGACTTATCTAAGATCACACAGCTGGTAAGGGCCTAAGTGGAATAGACCAGGTTTTCTGAACACAAGTTGGGGTCCTTTCTTCTAAAAGTGTGTCCAAGGTTCCATGTGATGGTGGCATTTGATTAGAGCCAAAAGCTCAGCGCTGGAAGTAGAACAGAAACCAACATGATCCCAGGAAGATGGTTATTCATAGGCTGCTCCCGTAGAAGGCAGCATTGTTAGATAGGATTATTATTAAAAGACCCATCTCTAAGGGATTAAGCCAAGGGGGGAGGGGTAGTGGAGTTTGCCTCAGATTATATGCCTTTTATTTGTCCTCTTCTACTCTGGACTTTTTCTCTTTCTTCCTTCCTTCCTTCCTTCCTCTTTTTTTTTTTTTGAGACAGAGTCTCGCTCTGTCACCCAGGCTGAAGTACAGTGAAGTGATCTCGGCTCACTACAACTTCCACCTCCCAGGTTCAAGCGATTCTCCTGCCTCAGTCTCCCAACTTGCTGGGATTACAGGCATCCGCCACAACACCTGACTTATTTTTTTTTTAATTTTAATTTTTTAAAATAGAGGTGGGGTTTCTCCATGTTGGCCAGGCTGGTCTCGAGCTCCTGACCTCAGGCAGTCCACTCACCTCGGCTTCCCAAAGTGCTGGGATTATAAGTGTGAGCCACCGCACCCAGCTTCTGCCTCTAGACTTCTAAGTCAGTTGCAGGGAGGATGGGAAGGTACTGGAAAAGATGAATCATTAAAAAATATTTTCTTCTAGTTTAAAAAAATAATTTGACAGAAGTTTGAAATTGTGGTAAGAAACACATAACATAAAATTTACCATCTTTATTTTTAAGTATATGGCTCAGTAGTGCTAATTACATTTACATTGTTGTGCAATAGATCTCCAGAACTTAATCGTGCAAACCAAAACTTCACGCTCATTAAACAACTCCCCATTTCCTCCTCTCCTCCTAGCCCCTGGTAGCCACCATTCTATTTCCTGTCACTAAAATTTGTCTACTCTGGGTACCTCACATAAGTAGAAAGAGGAGCCATTTTTAAGTTGGGACCATAAAACTGGATCCTCACCCAGAGGCATTAAAAGAGTAAAGTTTCAAAGAGTAAAGTCCTTCCCTGCCTGGAAAGGACTGACATTTTTTAATTGACATAAGAGGGTCCTAGGAGACCATATCACCTAAGGGAATTGTGGCTATGTTTATAGGCAGCTGGTAACTTAAATGGTTCAATTTTTTAAAATGTGGTTTTGCTGTTCACCTCAAAGGCTGCAACAGAAATGTGCAAAAAAATTTCCAAAAAGATGAGTAGTATTCTAGAGATGGCTGAAAGAAAGATTGTTGAAACCTCCCAATCCTGGAGTTCTTTTATTATTTTTAGGGTGGAGGCGTTTATGTGGTTCATCATTGCTAACCACAGGTCATCCCTCACATGGTGGCTCAAATAATTTGGACAGACCCTTTGGATTCCTGCATCTCTAATTTTTAGAGAATAGGTCATTTTCTGTTTTCCTACTTAATTTTCTTTATCACCAATGGAAGAGGTTGCTAGTAGTCTACCCAGTATCTGTTCTCCCCTTCTTCATTAGTAACAGAACCCCAGTTTTATTTAGGGCAATAGTGTGTACCAAATATCTGAGCCCTCCTTGTAACAAATTATGGCCAATGAGTTGGAAGCAGAAAGCTTAGTGGCGAGGAGATACTTTGGGGAAAGCCTCAGCAGCTGTCAGGCGCTGTTTTTGTTATTTTCCTCTCCCTTTCCTCTTGTTGCATGGATGGTGCATTTTTTAAGCATCCATCTTGGTCCATGAGATGATTTGAAGATAGAAGCTTTTTGATGGGAATAATGGAGGAGAAAGATGAGAAGAAGCAGGGTCCCTGAGAGATCAAGGAGCTGCCTACCTATTTTATGTGAGCAAAAGGTAAACATTTTTTTTATTATTATTTAAGTTTTCTATTACATCTGCATCTAAGCATAACTAATATGGTCTCCAACCCCTCATCCAATCAGATAATAAGCATCAAGCCAAATGAAGGAATCAACGTAATTATGGCATAGTTGCCGGGATATCCTCTTGTTGCCCTCCAACTGGATTGCAAAACCCTTAAGGGAAGGCATTAAGGCTATTTACAGAGGTGTCACCAACCTTTATCATAGCACTTGGCACATTGTATATATTTAATAAATAATGTTAGTGCTGATGGCAATAGAGGAATCTCATCTCTGCACACCTATTCAATGATCATAGTTGCATCTAGATGATGAGTGTCATAAGATTTCATAAGTGCTCAGCTCTTTAGTTTTCTTAGAGTAAAATTGGAATGGTACTTCACCTATCTTGAAAGGATTAGGGCTAGTGTATGTGTAACTTGAATGTAAGTACCAGGTTTCTCATTCATTGGGTTTAGGTAGAAGAAGTTAATAACAACCTAGAGTTTCTATGTGAAGCTTGCAGGACCTCTGGCCTTACTTGCAAAATTCCTCCTGTTCCCATATGGTTTCCTGGGAGTCCTTCATGAGATGCCTTGCAAGTGCCCACAGGACAGTCTGCCAGCTGGCAGCACCCTGACAACAATGACATTCTCTCCTTCCAGGGAGGTTTCTCCTGAGTCCATGAGCTGAGCCTGAGATAGACCTACTGCCTCCTTCTACATCTTGCTCCAGGAACCACTGTTTATTCCTTATGCATTTGTAGAATGCTGAGATGCTGCCCAAGACCGAGTGTGGCCTTGGTAAATTTTAGCTCTGTGTTTTCTTTCCTGGGTGACAGGATGCAGAAATGTTGGCGAGGCCTTCTCTGGACATAGTTCCAGCCTAAGTTATTCACCCCAAACCATTTCATTTTCTCTTCCACCTTGACAGTACTGGAAGCAAAGATAATTTCTGCAGGGGTGAGGGAGTTCCACTCAGGGACCTTGAAGAGGAGTATGAAACATCTTACTAAGGATCTCCCTGCGACAAATTTGTGGATTTAAAGAAGAAGAAAACATGGTGGATTAGAGACAGACAGAACCAGTCTCACCTAAAGTAGTTGTCCGTTGATGAATGAACCCCTCCCCTTTAAGTCCACCTTTAGAAACAGTTCCTGTTTCCCCCTTACAAGTAAGCGATAGTGACACTTGAGTCAGGAGGCTGGATATGATGGTCTGTGGCCTCAGACAGGATTCCCATCAGGAAGCCTGATGTTGAGACCTCACAGTGTAATTGTTCACTCTCTTCTCTGCCTTTCCTTTTCTCTGCCAGCAGGAGCCTCAAGCTCAGGGCTCAGCCAGGTGGCAGCATAAAGCAATAAACCCGCAGACGGTGGTGCTGTCCTGTGGCTGCTCCGTTCTCTCCACACACATTCCTCTTTGCCCATTTTTATCGGAGCAGACCCAGGTCACATCCCCTCCTCTAGTTTTATACTTTCTGACAGCCTTGGCTCCAAATCACCAAAGAAAGCAAAGACAAGCCACTGGAACGGAAGTTGCAGGCAGAAATTCTGTGGTACGTTATACAGAGCAGAGCAGAGCAGAGTGGACTGCTTTAAAAGGTCCTGGGGATTTATGTGACCATCGCCGTCACCTCCACACGCACCTTTAACTAACACAGCCAAGCTCCCATTTTGTTCAGTAAAGTACTTGGATTTGCAATTTCTCAGAGCCACAGTGACCAGTGCTGGCTGTGCCCTCACTACATTTTCAGAAGAAAGAAAGGGAGGGGTTCGCAGAGAAGGCTACTGCCAAAATGCCTTGATTCTTACAGCAGCTGCTCCAGGATTTTCTTGGCCATGCCTACGACCCTGGCAGGGAGCTGAGTATTTCTCCCCTAGTTAATGCAGACAGGCTGATGCATTACCAATGGATTCTGGGGCCATGTTGTCTTGCAGCTAAGTACAATTCCAAAGGATAATGTCTTCACCATTTGACTAGTGTTCCTTATTCTCAAAAACCCTGGTGGTTCCCACAAAGAACATTGAGTCTGTCCCCATTTCTTGAGTAATTGTAACTACACAGATCTCTGTGTCATTTTGGAGTACTAAGCTAACATCTCTAGTACAGCAGGCCTTGTAAGAAGGAAAGAAAATAGAACAGGTGAGATCCACTGATGACTGTTTGTCAGCAGATCCGCTCTGAGAAGGCTCCATGCCTCAGAGAGAAGTCCCACTTCTAGCTCACAGTGTAGAGTTAATGAATAAATTGAATTCCTATGAACAGTCACTTTTCTCTACTTCTCCAGCGAGGACTAACATAATGGGACAGTTGACGTCGGCTGCAGCCTGAGAGCTAAGCTTAGCTGGCTCAATCCTGGGATGGCAAGAAGATAGCATTTCTACCTTGCCTAGTTTGTACAGCAGATGCACTTTCCTAAGCTTTCATGACTCATTAAGGATCAAAGCATTGGGAACAGCCTCTGAGATCTCTCCAACTTGTTGTCCTGTCTTGGGGACCTCTTGGAAAAGTCTGACTGTGGTAGGAATTCACTTCTCACATATGCGCTCTGGCAGGGAGTCTATTTGTAAATTAAGTGGCCCTGTAGGGGCAGACACTGTCTTATCCCCCTCCCCCCAACTACTGCAACCTAAGGCGTCATTAATGGGGCAGGTTCTAAGATTACCCATTCCAACTTTTCAGCTTCTTTTGCTTCATTTCTTGTTTCTGAGATGGGTGCAAAGATTTGTACCACACTTAGGGCTCTTAGAGGCTGAGTCCTGTGGGAAAGAACTTTGTCAAGCTGGCTTCAGAGGAAAGGGATGGCCTGTTGATTTGTTTAACACAAACACTTCAGGAAGACAATGGTGGAACTGATACTCTCCTGTGAATATTTCTTTTGGTGGCAATTGGTTTGTGGGAGGAAAATTTGAAAATATTTAAAAATCAAGTCAAGTAGATTGCTTAGCAAAAACTGTCCCAAACTATGATATATCACAAATAAAATACAGATTTTATATTTCTAGCCAGTAGTTCATTTATTGTTCTTTTAAAAATTATTTTTTATTTTTAAGGATTATTTGTTAATAAAAGAAATTTCTTTTCTTTCTTTTTTTTTTTTTTTTTTTTTGAGACGGAGTCTCGCTTTGTCGCCCAGGCTGGAGTGCAGTGGCCGGATCTCAGCTCACTGCAAGCTCCGCCTCCCGGGTTCACGCCATTCTCCTGCTTTAGTCTCCTGAGTAGCTGGGAGTACAGGCGCCCGCCACCACGCCCGGCTAGATTTTCTGTATTTTTTAGTAGAGACGGGGTTTCACCGTGTTAGCCAGGATGGTCTCGATCTCCTGACCTCGTGATCTGCCCATCTCAGCCTCCCAAAGTGCTGGGATTACAGGCTTGAGCCACTGCGCCCGACCCAAGAAATTTCTTAAACAGAGATGGAGTCTCACCACTTTGCCTAGGCTGGCCTCAAAATCTTGGGTTCCAGCAATCCTTCCACCTTTGCCTCCCAGAGTGCTAGGATTAGAGGCATGAGCCACCACACTTGGTCTCATTTTATTGTTAAAATATGATGTCATTTTATTTTATGACTGAGTCTGAAGGGGGTGCTTTCTTTGGAGTTTCTCAATTCTCTCTTGAGAGAGATTTATAGAATAGCATTCACTTGAATTCAGTCAACTGACTAGAACTTACTACTTATATGTTAAGCATATATCCTAATTTATTTAATTTTCATAGTCAACAAAATGAATTACAATTTAGCAATTTAAAATATGTATTTCTTGTTATATATTATAGTTTGGGACAGTTCTTGGTTAGTAATCTTCTCAACCAGGAGTTCATATACTTAAGAAACATTTGAAAGAGGTATTGTTATTATTTTTATTTTACAGATGTGGCAACTGAGGCAGAGAGAAAAGCCCAGCCAGGTAGGCAGAGGCTCAGCTAGAATCTTAGATGATAGTGGTTGTTGCTACTAAGATGAAGGGAAGAATGAGTAATGGGTAAAATCAGAAATTTCTGCCACTCTTCTTCTAATTCATCCAGTAAATTTTAATTGAATTTCTGCTTTGAGCAGGATAGCATAATTGTTCAAGGGAGGGTCTCTGAAGAAATCCTGGCTCTGAATTGGGCAAATTGTTTAACTTCTCTGAGCTTCTGTTGCTGTGTCTATAAAATACGAAGCATAATGGTGCCTGCTTCATAGAATTGTTGGGAGACTGAAATGAATTATAAGAGCATTTAGGCCTGTGTCTGTCACATAGTAAGTGCTCATTAAATGTTAGCTATTATCGTACGCACATATCATATGGGTGATTTCATGCAAGCCCCAGGGCCCAGCCACTGGCATTGCATAGGAAGGGCAAAGTCCCATGCCAGGGCCTGAGTTAAACTCCCAAACAGTACAGTGTAACACAGAGGGGTGGAGAATTCAGAAGGCATTTCTGAGAGATGCAATTCAGGAAGTTACTACATAGGACTGGGGATGTACATTCTGGCTCATTATTAGGGGGCCAGAACTGTGTGGAGGGTCCCAGATGCACTGAACAAAAGTTCACTGGGAGTAGTCCAGTTAGCCAGAGCCCCCATTCCAGAAAGGGCCCAGGGACCCTGGCTTAGGCTAAAGACATAGACCTTATCCCTCCTTTCTATCTCGGTGAGATGCTATGGCAGGTATGAGAATAGCTTTGGTACTGTGTAACTTTCCACTGGGAAACTTTCCACTTTCCTCTGGTCCAGCAAAGGATGTGACCAGCCCCATGTAAGAGCAGCTAAGAAACTCCACTGGGTCTCAGAGAAATAAGAGCAAAATGTGAATCAAACAAAAAACAAAAGCTCTGGTTGAGGATTCTGGGGTTCTAGAAATGAGGACATCTGCTTCTCCTTTTAATAAATATGGTAAATAGAGACTCCAAGAGCTTTGGAGAACATGTGGTAATTCGGTAGGAAAAGAATGAGAAAAATAATGATTTTCTTCTCATTCTTGCTTTGCTTTTTCCTGATTTATTCTGCCATCTTTATTCTCTTCCTTTCTCTTTTGCTATCTCCTACTCATCCCCATCATTGTTGTCATCTTCACCATCATCAGAAGTTTATAATGGAAGATATTGGAGCTTTGAAGGAAGATGGTATTTAGTCTCTATCTAAATTTGTCAGTAGGGAAGCAGAAACTCTGGGTGGGTCAGCTGACTCTAGGCTGGGCCTTCAGGAAGTTTGGTAACACCTAACTAGCCTACACAATCAAGAAAGAGGAGAGTTGGAACAGTTGAGCTCAAAATCAAAGTTACAGCTGGGCTGTGGAATTAGGAATTTAAGTTTCTATAATTTCCTTTGACATGATGAAGCTGGTGATTGATCTCTGAAATGTGGCTGTAGAAAACCTAAAATCACCACGACTATCCTTGCTAGAAGCAACAGCTGGCTGCAGGAAGAGGACCTTGTTGGGAGACAGTTTTCCATGGGTCTTTTGTGTTTCTGTATAGCTTGCAAAGGCCCTGGCTGCTTTTGTTCTGAACTGTGTTTTCAAAGATGCTTGTGTACCAAAGAGCCTTGGCTATAGAGACAGCCACAGTGTCTCCCTCCAGAACAAAAGACGGGTACACCCACTGTTCATTTTAAAATATTTGCTTTTTCTAAGCTCAGGGTTCCTCTTTTTTAACGTAACCCACTGTGTGCAGGTCTCAGCAGGCTGTCTTCACTTTGCCCTGTGGGACCAGCAAAAGAAAATGGGGATGTTGCCATTGCTGTCAGTAATAAAGTCCTTTGTCTCTAACCCAGGAATCTTGTGTCTTCTACCAGTATCTATTATGCTGTGGCCAAGTAATTGTGAGTTTGCATTTAGAGTAAAACCTCAGACTATTCACAGTTCTTGACATATCTTCCCTCACTTCTGTCTTTCAGATATTGTACAAATACATCTAACTATTGGAACCTTATGTATAATCTGAACTTTAGTTGCAAGGGAGTCTGAGACTTGTAGGTTTAGCTTTCCATCCTCCGTAATACAGAAAAGCACCGTCCCCACCATACTCCCTGGAGGGGCTTGCTATCTAGCTGAGATTTACAACAATGGCTACCACTTACTGGGCTCCCACATTATCTGAGAACTGTAGTAATTGGGTTACATACACTATTGTGAATGCTGACAATAGCTCTACAAGATAGAGATTATTTCACTCATTTGACTTGTGAAGAAGCATCCACAGAGATTTAGTGTCTGCCCAGGACCATGTAGTTCTGTTTCTGAGCCATATTCACATTTTTGGGTCTGCCTGGTTCCACTGCTTGGCTCTGTCTGCTCCTGAATGCTGCCGTGGCCGTGTAGCACAGAGAGTGACACATCTTGGTGAATGTTTTATTTCCAGGAGCATCAGAGAGGAGCTCTCGCAGCCTCAGGACAGAGAGGAGTGCTTCTGAGGAGGGAGGCCTGAGCTTGGGCTCTGGGATGCAATGCATGGGTAAGGTGGGGAAGAGAAAGAAGCTGGAAAGGATGACGTGAGAAGATGCACACAAGTCTGTGTTGGGGATAGAATAGGAATTTTGTGGAAACAGAGAGATAACATAGGAAGAGTAGGTGGAGAGCCCCTGTAAGGACCTGGTGTAAAGGCTGTTGGATTTCAGAATAAGGCTTGCTCCTTCAGAAAGCAATGGCAGTACCAAATCCATGACATGGCCCCATTACCTTCTTTTTCCCACTGACTTGTTTTCCAACCCAGATGACTCCCAGAAAAAAGAGCAGCTCACCATTTCTCTAGCCAGGGACCTCAGAGGGGGAAATGGCTGCTGGTTCAGTCACTCATGGAGCCAGCGAGACGGCCTCTCCTCCCAGTTCTCCAGCAGGACCAGCAGAGGAATGGCGTTAGCATAAAATAGAGAGAGAGCATGGAATATACCTCACATTAGCAGACAATATTGCCTTGATTGCAGACAACACACATGAATTGAATTGATAAAGGAATCTTCCCATCAAAGCCAGAAATGAGTGGAAATTAACTTTAACAAAGTAAGCAACTGTGCTCAGGAGACAGACAGAAGAAACCCATTGCATACTTGGTGCGTGTCAGCGACGCAGAGGAGCAAAGTGTTCAGGCCCATCAGTGAGCGCAAGAGTGATTAATAAACACTTATGCGGACATTCATCTGACAGGCGACTGACAAAGCCCCACAATGATGGGGGAGAAGGGGCATTTCTTCCTGATAGATGTATCTGAAATGCTCATTTACTCCTTTTTGATAGATTTAAATGTCCAGGTATTCTCTCACCATAGAAATTGATTCAGAAACGGTGCTGGGTTAAAAATAAGGGCTAGAGATTTAACTCCATCCATGTGGAAGGAAATGTATTCATCCTAGTCATCAACACATGGATGGAAATGTGCTGGAGTTTCACCGAGGTTTAGGGGGAAGGGTACTTATTCTCTTTAAAGTATAAAGTGAGATAGATGAGTACAAAATCATTCTGTATGAGATTTTGTAAATAGCATTAGTGACTGAATACAAGTCTTTTTCTCCCCGTGTGAAACAGTTTAAAAATTATCTGTTTGAAAGCAGTTCTCAAAGGGCAGACTTAAATTTGGTGCTCCACCCTCTAGATTTCTGTCACATGCCACCCTTGCTGGAAGGGGCTCAGGGGAAGGGAATCAGGGCTGGGGGTCAAATTGGCCAACCAGTGGTGTCTGCCATGTGTACTGAGAGCAATGACCACACAATAGAGAACGAGGGGGCCACCTCTGGAATGGAAACTGTGATCAGGAATGATGGGAATTATAGGACACTGAAACCCTGCAGCCTACAGGCTCACCCTTTCTTTTAATACTTGATTGAAATGGCTTGCCTGTTCACCCCATCTCAGGAACTGTGGGAAGTTCAATGACCTCCAAGGTATCTGGGGAAACCTGCACCTGCTTCTGCTTCCACCAAAGTCCTCTTCTCCCCACAAAATGTCCCCCATGCTCTCAATTCTGTCCCTCCTCCTTTATTCTCCTGAAATATCATCAACACAAGGTATATGATGTTTTCATTGCGACTCAATCACAGTGACCAACTCATCAAAAACCAGGAGTCCACGTAGCTCTTGCATTCATTTCAGTTAGCCAGCATTTACTTTAATCAACTTCTCAGCAAAGGAATGAAACACTCTTTAGGATAAAATCTTGCTCACAATGGTGAGTTGAATTTTTAAGGAATGTTTCCCAAGGGACAATTGGCCTTTTTTCATCTATAATCTAATTCTCAAGGGCTTTTCAGAGCAGAGTCTTCTTTTTCACCTTGAGATCTTTTTTTTTTTTTCCTTTTCCTATAGAGGTTTGTAGGCTGGTGTTTCTGATTGTGAACTAAATACATAAGTGAGCACTAATTAGCCTCGCACATTCCACCCAGCCATTCTAAGACTCAGCAGTCATATTTCCTAAGAAAAAAAAGTCCATATTTTATTTTGCCATCCATCACAAAATATGAAAAAGAACCATCTCCATTTTCTTTAGTAACAGCTAAGGGCAAAGACCACAAATTAACCTCCCTCCATTAGGCACAATCAATAGAGATATGGAGTTTTTCCCCCTAGTCTAGACTTCTATTTGGGAATGAAATGTTGGAGTAAGCCACATTTCCTGCAGAGGCCGCGGGACAAAGGGACCTGCTGATTGCAGTCCATGTGACTCCGGGAAACGCTGGGCCTGAAGCTCAGGTTTTCGATTCTGGCATGGCAGGAGGCAGTGATGGATGGAGCTCCGGTTTGAAGGTCTGAGCTGCTATGAATGAAGCAGGCCTGCTGCGCCTGCCAGGGGCTAAGCATTCTCAACAGTCACTTCACAGCTCGCTGGAAAACCCGGCGCTGTTTCTATGTTGGGCAGAACTGGAAGCTGCCGCTGACACATGCTTTCGGTGAGCACAGGTCATAGGTCAGAGCTCCCTGGACAGGCGAAGCTGGGCAGTCAGAGAGACCTTCAGAGTCAGGCTGGACTTGCTCTGGGGCTTGGATGTTTCCTGCTTCGGGTATTGGGGGAAAAGTCACTGGAAGAAGATGCTGATGCTGTCCCCTCAGGGCTCTGATGGGGAGAGCAGGTCCTCAGCAATGGAGCTGGAAAAACCACAGTTGTGAAAAATTTAAAACTGTGAGGGGTTGCCTGATTCATCCCCACGTGTACTCAGGACCACAGAAATCACCTCAGACTGAGGGAGCCTGTCAGGTTTAAACGCTCACTTGCCCACCCTTGTTACTGATGTCAGAGGGCCCTCTGATGCTGGAAGGAGGCCCAAGTCACCCCAGAACTGGGCCATCAAGGAGTGGGGAAGGGCCTGACTACCACAGCAGGCTTGGCGTTTTACCCATATTTAAATCCATGTTTTAAGGTGAAAATTGCCCCTTGCAGAGTGTGTTATTGGCTTAACTGTGTCCACTACAGTTCAGGTGTTGGAAATTTGAGCCCCAGTGTGGTAATGTTGGGAGGGAAGGTGAGGTCTCTAAAGGGAAGTTTTTGGGCCATGGGGACACCATCCTCATTAATGAATTAATGCCATTCTTGTGGGAGTGGGTTTGTCATAAAAGGGTGAGTTTGGCCTCCACTAGTCTCTCTCTCCCCTATGGGATGCCTTCCATCATGTTATGATGCATCAGGAAGGTGCTCGCCAGATGCCAGCCCCATAATCTTGAAACTTCCCAGTTTCTAGAACCATGAGCCAATAAATTCCCCTTCGTTATAAATTATCCAGTCTGTGGTACTGTCATAGCAGCACAGGACAGATTATGACCCAGAGCGAGGCAGCATTATCCCCATTTTACGGATGAGAGCACAGAGGCTCAGTGAGTTCTCTTGCACATGGCCACAGTGCTAGGAAATGGTAAAACTGGGATTTGAACACGGGTCTCTCTTGCTCCAAATATCCTACAAAGGGCTTCCCCCATGAGACACTGGGAATGTAGAGGGGGTGGTTCTAGATCTGCAAGGGAAGTGGCGAAGGGATTTGGTAAGGCTTTTGAATGAAAATAAAGCTGCTTCCCTTCTGTGGAAGTACCTCCAAGGCAGTGGGGAACTCATCTTGGGCAGCTGGAAATACAGCCCTGAATGCTTTCACTTCCACGTCCACTGGTGCAGCTATGGCTTCCACTGAGCCCCTTAAAAGAGAAAACTTGAAGTTGCAAGCATGAGGCTAGCCTTGGGGACCAAAAAGTTGCTCCTCTCTAGGCCAGATCATCTAAGTCCAGATCATCCGAGGCCTAGTTATCTGGCATGGGGTGGGGGTGGGGTGTCCTTCAGAAGCTGGGGCCGTGAAGAGGCAGCTGTTTCCTCCAAGGGACTGCCAGATGCAGGTGCTTGAGACTCACTGGGAAGAGGCGGGGCTGGAGGGACCGTGGTACTAGCAGGGGAGCTAGAGCTGGGAGGCTTAGATTCACACACCACTGCCTTCATCATTCATTCACCAGCCAGCCATTTGGCATTGTGCTAGAAGCCAAGGTAAGGCAGAGTTGCGTAAGACACCATCTCTGCCGACATAGAGGCTTGCATGTGTGTAAGAAAGAAAGGCAGGCAGTCCCCACATGGGACTGTGGGGGCCAAAAGAGGATGTGAGAAGCTTCTTCGGGGAGGTGATTCTTGAGCTAAGACTCAAGCAATGAGAAGGTGTTTGGGTGGACGATGGGAAAGGCATGTCAGGCTGAGGGACAAGCTGTGATGGAGGCATGGAGCAGAAGCAGCCTGTACTTTGGAAAAGATGGCTGGATCTGTGTTTTCCCAGTCACTTACGCATGTGTGGCCCTGAGCAATTTCTCTGAGCCTTGGTTTCCTTATCTTCAAGATGGACATCTTATACTCCTCTGATTGGACTGTTGGGAGGACTCCCCGGGACAAAATAGAAAAACTCCTGGATCGGAACCCTGGCATCAGTAGCATGAGGTCAGCACCTGCTGCCTGCCAGCACCTCAGGGCTGGCCAGGCCCCACAACGCTGGTGCCCCTCCTCCATTTAGTCACAGCACGGTGGCTGTGAAGTGATGCAGGGACTGCTGTGCAGGTGTTGGCTGGTGATCTGGAACTGGGCCGCTCTTCTGTTCCCTTCCTTTCCCTTCTCAGTGTTGCCACTTCCTGCCCTTTCTCCTTGTTTGTGGAATTTGGTCCCCTGTCCCTGCTGCAGTTTTCCAGCCTCAATTGTCTCCTCTGCAAATGAGCTCCTCCAGGGCTATCGGACCACTCGCAAGTCACACGAGGTGACTTCTAGCAGTCACCTGTTTCAGCAGGTGAAAACTCTTTGTTCATTACAGATCACTGGAGAAAATCTCTCGAGGCCTGTACTGTCCCACGAGAACATCCAAGTTGCAGCTGGCGCGGGGCTGGGGGTGGTGGTTTAGGAGAAGGTGAAAGGGCTGCAGGTCTGAGGGAGGGAGAGACTGGAAGTGGAAACTCAGTGGTTGGCCACGTATGTATTTGTGGATCTTAGTGAGTGAAGGGTGATTGGAAAGCTGCTTTGCTGTGTTCCTGGCCATCTTCCTTTGTTCCGTCCTCGAGTTGGGTGGAATCAGTGATCATCACTTTGCTTGTTGGAAGCATTGTTATCCTCAGGTCTCAGTGCCCCACGGGTGCCCCAGACACTCAAGCTAAATGAAGCCTAAGGAAGCCTTGCCTGAATACGAAATTCTGTCTGAAGGAAATCTTGGAGATAATGTGTTTACAGGAGTGCCTGTGGGTGGAGGACAGAAGCAAGTAAGTTCCCGCATCAGCTGGGAGTGCAGCACAGAGCCGTTGACCAGCTGGGTCCCTTGGTACACCCACAGCAGCCACATGTGTCTGTAGTTTGTTCTGAGGGGCTGCCATGCCTTTGGGGCTGGCCCGATGATGCTCTCACGCCCTTCTCATGGGCCCGTCTGGTGTGAGCAGCTGCTCTGGTGTGGTGAAGAAACCAGGGGTTACAGGTGTTCAGATATGTGGTCGGGAGCATGTCCTGACACTTATTACCAGTGCGTCCTTGAGCAAGTCATTTATCTTCTCTAAGCCTAAGTATTCTCTACTGCAAAGCAAATCTAAAAATACTTACCAGCCTTTCACATGGGGTTGTTACAAAACTCAGATGAAAGGATGTGAAAATGCTTAGTAGAGTCTCTGAGCCAATGTGTAGTTCTGGGATTATTATCTGTTCCATGAGGGACTGACTGTTCATAATTCATGACAGGAGACCTGATGAGGAAGCCTGAGGGCTGGGCCTGGAAAGACCCTCAGTAGCTGCACCAGTGCCCGGAGAGCACCCTGCCTGGGCTCAACAGATACACTTTGCCCTCTTGGGTGATCTCTGCACCAGGTTGGTGACGTCCTGAGACATGCAGGCAAATCCATTTTAGGGTGGCCAGCAGCCCAGTCACCATGGCCAAGGGCTCTGGGGGACCTTTTGGGCTGGAACCAGTGGCTGGCGGTCTTTAAAGGGTCCAGGTTTGTGGCATAAGGGGTACGAGCTCACGGACGGGAAGGCTGACCAAGTTCTATAAGGCAATTGCCACCAAAGTGAGTCTACCCATGACCAGGATGTAGCTGGTCTTCTGCTTTGAAGAATCAGGAATTTTATTTTCCTCCCAAGTTAATCAAACTTAGGTATTCTGACTCATCTTAACAAGATCACGACAGGCTGATGTATAAAACTAGAATGGCTGCTCACTGATTTACAATGAGAATGTAGTGGTCCAGTTGACCTGATAAACACATGGTTTCACATTAGTTAAGCTATGCAAAAAGTAGATTTGTCAGAATTATCAGTATTCCTATTAGAAAGTTATTTAGCAAGCTTGGAATTGGAGCACAGGAAGTTGGTTAGATGAGTTAACAATGGTAGTAGGCTAAGATGGACAGACGCAAACATTTTCCTAGAAGATAACCTTACTACAAGGCCATGGCTGGATCAAGTTCTTGATCAAATGGCCCTATACCTAGACACAGATTGGATGGGCACTGCCAGGATTTGTCTTGGGATTTTCTTTCTCTAACCTTTTATTGTAAACCCATCTGTCTTCTCATTGGCCTTTTCTTTCTTAAGTTAAAATTCACATTCAATCAGGTTAGCATGGGTTCTGCAGGCCTGGGATCCATTGAGGTTTCCTGGTCTCTGTCTGCATCTACCGTGTGTGAATTGCATAGCTTACCTCTCTGGTAATCTTATTCTTTATTTCCAAACACCTTCGAGAGAGAGGCCAGTGGAGACTAAGTTGGGTGGGTGGAAATGTGGTGATTCTGAGTGGCCCATCAGATCTGGAGCAAGATCCCCACCTGCAGCTGAAGACACTGGGGTAGGACTGAGACCCCGGACAAGAGCTGATTAATTGGGAGGTAAGCCACAGACGGCTTCCAGCACCAGCAGAGCTATCTGACTATACCCGGGAAAGCAAGGCAGAAACCTGGCCCCAAGGACTGAGCTGGCCAAGGTGTGAGGTGGGAGGACAGGTGCAGATTAACAGGGTGGGTCGTCCTCATCTCCCCAGGGCTCACCTGTTACAGAGAGGGCAGCAAAGCCAACTCCATATGCCATGTGCTGTTGGGGACTGGTTTGGGGAGTGGGAGAGGTGGACCCAGAATGTGGTTGGGCCTGAGGCTTACAAGAATATTGGGCAATACTCTCAATCAGGTGGCACCAAGATCAGAAGAAGAAAGAATGTTTGGAAAGTGGATGATGTTGGTAAACATCGGGGGAACCAATGCTGATCTTGTCCATCAAATAAAAATTCTCTGAGGTTTTTGGGAAGCCATTTGCCAGGTCAAAGTGAGTTAGGACCGGCCCTGTGATCCTCTCCTCCCTGACTCCTGGTCTCATCCCTCGGGGATGGAGCAGCTCGTTTTGGGACAAGCCTGTGCAGTCTTTCCCTAGTCCATGAGCCAACTCAGTGTCAAAGATTCTGTGGGAGGGGTAGGTAAGTGCTTACAAGCACAGCCTTGAAGAGAGACAGACGTTGTTTGAATTGCAGCTCTGCCACCTACTGGCTGTGGGCCATCGAGCAAATCAGTTAACCTCTCTCCAAGCCACCTCAGTTTCATGGGTGGTAAAATGGGAGGAATCATTTTCACCTCACCTGTTTGTTGTGAGGATTAGATACCAGTGCCTGATATGAATGAGCTCTCAATCAGTATCTATTGGCTGATAAAATGAAATGATGCTTATAAGATTCTTGGGCCATGACTGACAGAGAGTAAATGTTACATAGATGTCTGAAAATAATAAGCAGTATTCACGGTCTCATTGGCAGGATGGCAGAGCTCAGGGCCAGGCTTGTGGGCCACCCGAGCTCCAACACACAATCATGGAGAGGAGAGTGCCACATCTTCTGGTCCCCGGTCACATGGCCACATTTTAAAAGTTTAATCCATATAAACGGGGAACAATTTTCCATTTTGATGACTTGTTTAAAGTGCTCCTGGTCAGGAACCTGCACCCGCCAGGGCAGCTGAGCCAGGTTCAGCCCCGTCTTGAATGGGTGTGGGGGTCCAAGTGAGAGGAATGCCCCAAATCACTCTCCCACTCAGTCTGGCAGCTCCTGGCATCTGAACTCGCTCCCTGACAGATGAGGTAGGAAAGGGGTTCCACATAGCATGTTCTTGTGGCTAAAAGGATAGAATCATAAGCCCTTCTCTCAGAGCTGCACTGCCTTGAGAGCTTCCATAAAATAGGTATTTCATATTCCAATCAGATGTCATCTCTAAGGAACCCACATGCAGTGATCACAAACAGGAGTTCCCAGCATGAAATGGAAGGCCCCTTGCCCTGCGGTTCACTCTACACAGGTCCCCCCCCCAACCGCCTCCAAGACTGGGTGGGGGGTCTCAGTCCTGCCCCCACAGGCCCAAAGTCCCCAACACATCTTAAGACGGCCTTTCGTCTGAGAACAGATGGAGACAGATGCCAGCTTGGGATCTGCAGGACCTGTGAGGCAGGGAGAAAGGGTATCTGGCCGTTCTAGCCTCTGTTGAACCAGTCCCCCTGTGCGAAGTT
>NC_045455.1:88148347-88150681 GCF_002776525.5 Piliocolobus tephrosceles
CCGGACTGGAGTGCAGTGGCCGGATCTCAGCTCACTGCAAGCTCCGCCTCCTGGGTTTTAAGCCATTCTCCTGCCTCAGCCTCCCAAGTAGCTGAGACTACAGGCGCCCACCACCTTGCACAGCTAGTTTTTTTGTATTTTTAGTAGAGACGGAGTTTCACCGTGTTAGCCAGGATGGTCTCGATCCCCTGACCTCGTGATCCGCCCGTCTCGGCCTCCCAAAGTGCTGGGATTACAGGCTTGAGCCACCGTGCCCGGCCGCGAAGTTAGTTTTCTTCGTAGAGGAGCCACAAGGTCAAGGCAAGGGCCATTGTCTAGAAAAAATGAGTACCCAAAGGCTACTTTTTCTGTTCATATCATGTGCAAGTCCATTGGTAAATTCAGAACTCATTGGTCTCTCCTCCTCATTGTTACACAGTGAGGAGAATTTGGGAGATAATTCCCTGTTGGAAAAGGACCTGCCGATAGCATTTTAGACTCTAAATTTCAGAGAACCCGTATTTGACATCAACTGTCCAAAGGAGACAGCAGGTATTATTAAGGGAGAGCTCAAGCAGGGTTGTTTTATTTTTCTGACCCACCCCCACTTCCAGCCTCTGACTCGATGAGTGTGGCTGAGAATAGTTTTGAAATAATCATCAGCAGAGTCAACTAGGGGATGCCAGGCAGGTCTAAGATCAAGATCGATTTGAAATGTCCAGTCAACAGAGATAGTTTCAGCTTCTGACTACTTCTGAGGGTGAGACCCCTAAAACGATTCCATGATGATGGTTTCTTCACCTGCTCGGTTGGTAGAGTCTTTCCTTGTTGCACAAGAAACCACGTTTCCCAGATTTACGGTTGGAAAAGAGGCTGGAAGGAGCTCCTCACTCTCTCTCTCTTGGACTTTGGTGCCAGATCATTATTAAATTGCCTTCACCACCCACCTCACCACCACGTACACACTCAATGAATGTCTACTAGGCAGGGGCTCTTGTCATCCTCACAACAACCTTATCACATTAGTGCTGTTCTTCACATTATGCAGATAAGGAGGTTGAGGGCTAGAAACTTCTCATCACTCACCTAAGACCCCCTGATTGGACCTCACGCTGCTGGAAGGGCACAGGACACCGACTTCTCTCTCACCCTTTCTACCCCCTGGTTCTTCTTACTCTTTCTGTCAAAATAGGCATCATGTACCTAAGTGTCAGATACTGTTCTAAGCCCTGAGGATTCAAAGATGAATAAATGAATCTCTGTCCTTAAGCAGGTACATTATTCCTTCTATAATACCTCGTCCCAGTGGAAAGTCATAGATGTTAGACTACATATGTACTTGGTGGTTCTTACTCTTTCTTTCAAAAATAGGCATCAGGTACCTACTAGATGTCAGTTACTGACATCTAAGCCCTGAAAGTCACAAATGAATAAGACATCTGTGCATGGTGGTTCACACCTGTAATCCCAGAATTTGGGAAGGCTGAGGTGCAAGGTTCACTTGAGGCCAGGAGTTCAAGACCAGCTTGGACAACATAGTGAGACCCCCGTCTCTGCCCCCTCAAAGTGAATAAGACCGTCTCTGTCCTTAAGCAGCTACATAATTCCTTAGGCATCACCCAGTGGAAAGTGGTAGATGTTAGGATACGTATGTACTTCATGCTTCGCAGGAGAGGTGACAAACTGAGTCTTTTAAAAATATTTTAAAATAGTAGAGTAGAAAAATGAAAAATAATAAAGAGTAGAAAAGTTTAAAAATACAGAGTAGAAAAAAGTAGACTAAAAAATCAGAATATATAAATAAGGAAAAAGACAAATTATCCACATTTTTTCTTCAAATATTTTCAAACAAGTGGAATTATATACTATAAGGATATTTTTGTTTTCTTTAATTGTCTTAATTATTTTAATAATAGATTTATGAATACATTCTTATTAGAAAAATTCAAATAATAGAGTAAAGTTACCATCACTTTACCTACCACTCCTAATCCCCAATTTCATTCTTAGGGGAAACTCCCGTTTAAAATATTGTTTGTAGGCTGGGCACGGTAGCTCATGCCTGTAATCCAGCACTTTGAGAGGCCGAGGTGGGTGGATCACCTGAGGTTGGGAGTTCGAGACCAGCCTGACCAACATGGAGAAACCCGTCTCTAATAAAAATACAAAATTAGCTGGGTGTGGTGGCACATGCCTGTAATCACAGCTACTCGGGAGGCTGAGGCAGAAGAATTGCTTGAATCCGGGAGGCAGAGGTTGCGGTGAGCTGAGATAGCGCTATTGCACTGCAGTCTGGACAACAAAAGCGATACTCCTTCTCAAAAAAAAAAAAAAAAAAAAAAAAAAAAAAAAAAA
>NC_045455.1:88150781-88154939 GCF_002776525.5 Piliocolobus tephrosceles
AGAATGATGTACTAGAAGGTGGAGGCTTTTGAAAGTTTATTAGATGGTGAAAGCAGAGATCTCATGAATGAAATTAGAGCCTTATAAATTAAGCCCAAGGGAGCTCATTCACCACTCCCACCATGTGAGGACACGGCAAGAAGGTGTCGTCTACGAATTAGAAAGTGGCCTTCACCAGACACAGAATCTCTTAGTGCCTGGATCTGGGACTTCCCAGCCTCCATAATTGTGAGAAACAAGTTGTACTGTCTATAAACTACCCAGTTTACCGTATTTTGTTATAGCGGCCTGAACAGATAGGACCGCCCACAGTACTTTTACTATTACAAACATGACTGCAGTGAAACACCTTGGCTCTGACTCTTTGAATTTGTAATGATTTTTTAAAGACTAATACTCATAGAAATGGAATTTCCAGGTGAATGCATACATACATTTTGAGGCACTTAATATATATTCCTTTTCAGAAGCTTATAGTGATTTAATTCCCACCAGCTCTGTCTGCTTGCCTGTTTGCCTAATCTGTTCTGATATTTATACTGTTGTAAGCAACAGCTGAAGAGTGTATCTTACTATTGTCAGGTATTGAATTTCTTTTGTTTTGTTTTGTTTTTTGAGACAGGGTCTCACTCTGTTGCCCAAGTGTAAGTGCAATGGCATGATCATGGCTCACCGCAGCCTCCAGTGACCTCCCAGGCTCAGGTGATCTTCCCACCTCAGCCCCCTGAGTCACTGGGACTACAGGAAATGCCACTACACTTGGCTAATTTGCAAAAATTTTTTTTGTAGAAATGGAGTCTCTCACTAGGTTTCCCAGGCTCTCCAACTCCTGGGCTCAAGTGATCCTCCCACCCCAGCCTCCCCAAGTACTGGGATTACAGATGTATGCCACTGTGCCCAGCCTGGATTTCTTTGACTACTACAGTGATTGAATATTTTTGTGTGTTTATTGGTAATTATGTTTCTTCTTTACTTATTACAGATATCAATCCTTTAGATTTGAAAGAATGTTAACCATTTATTGCAAGTGTTCTTTACTACTATCATTTGCACTAAAACCTTTTATAAAAAAATTATAGGCTGAGTGCGGTGGCTCACATCTGTAATCCCAGCACTTTGGGAGGCTGAGGCTGGCGGATCACGAGGTCAGGAGTTCAAGACCAGCCTGGCCAACATAGTGAAACCCTGTCTCTACTAAAAACAGAAAAATTAGCCGGGTGTGGTGGCACGTGCCTGTAGTCCCAGCTAGTCAAGAGGCTGAGGCAGGAGAATCTCTTGAACCTGGGAGGCAGCGGTTGCAGTGAGCTAAGCCCACACCATTGAACTTCAGCCTGGGCGACAGCAAGACTGTCTCAAAAACAAAAAACATTATAAGAAAAAAAGACAAATGTAAAACACAGTGAAAATACCCTGCATGGAAGGATGAATTGTAATGTTCTTTTCACCTCCTTTTCCCTTTCTTTGCTTCCCGTTAGTCATAGTAAATTTAGTGTAACATATCAAAATTATGCTTTGAAAAGTGGTCAGTTTTAGCAGATTCAGAATGAAGACAAGAACAACTTTGAGATGGCACAATGGGGATGGGCAGAGGAGTGGGAGACATCAGGGGAACTTGTGTGGAGGAGGTCAGAGGTAGGGGGTTCAAGGAGAGGAAAGGCTGCCAAACGTCCATTTGCGACAAGCTGTATATATAGCCTGAAGGGAAGCTCAGGATATGTTTGGTGCTATTCTCTGGATGTCACGTGTGCTTTGATTGGTTAATGACGACCTTATTTTCTTCCTAATGGCTTGTGCCTTTGTGCCCCTCCAGACCTGATAGCTACAGTCCCAATCCCACTTCCTGGAGAAAAGCGCCATTCATGGTTGTAGTGGGTTGAACAGAGACCCCGCAAAGATGTCCATGTCCTAATTCCTGTGAACATGTTACCTTAACGTGGTAAAAGGGACACTGTGGATATGATCGAGTTGAGAATCTTATGACAGGGAGATTGTTCTGGATTATTCAGGCAGATTCAGTGTAACTGCAAGGGTCCTTATGAGAAAGCAGCAGGTGGGTCAGGGTCGGTAGCAGGAGAAGCAACCAAGGAAGCAAAAAGTTGGAATAGTGGGAAGAAGGAGCCACAGAATGCAGGGGCCTCTAAAAGCTGGAAAAAGCAAGGAGATGGATTTTTCCAGAGCCTCCAGGAGGAACCAGCCCTGCCGACACCTTGAATTTTTTTTTTTTTTTTTTTTTTTTTTTTTGAGACAGAGTCTCATGCTGATGATACCTAGGCTGGAGTCCAGTGGCTTGATCTCAGCTCACTGCAACCTCCGCCTCTCAGGTTCCAGGGATTCTCATACCTCAGCCTCCCGAGTAGCTGGGATTACAGGCACCCACCACCATGCCTGGCTAATTTTTATATTATAAGTGGAGACGGGGTTTCACCATGTTGGACAGGCTGGTCTTGAACTCCTGACCTCAAGTGATCCGCCCGCCTCGGCCTCCCAAAATGTTGGGATTACAGGCATGAGCCACTGGCCCAGCCGACACCTTGACTTCTGACCTCCAGAACTGAAAGAGAGTAAATGTGTGTCGTTTTAAGTGACTGAGTTTGTAGTAATTTTCTAGCCACAGTATTAGTTCTTCACTAATTACAACTGTACTCAGATTTTTATACTTTTTACAAGATCATAATCTGAGTTTATTTTTGTGCTATTTTAAAAGGATTAACTAGGATATCGTAATTTAGACACAAAAAGTGTCAATTATATCAATCCTGATTCATTTAGTTTTAAAATGTATTTATTTAACAAATAAATGGGAGCAGGGAGGGAAGTGGAGATGGTGGGGAGATAGGAGGCACTTCACAGTATTTCCAGAGAGGACTCTCATGGTGCCTCCTCAGAGGGCAAAAATTGGCTCACATAACTGTTGAGCTTATCAATTTTGCAACCTTAGTGTGTCGTCAGGGAATATTCGAACCAAGTCATTGCTGGTTCCATTCTGGTCTAGTAGTATCCATTTGTCTTCCTGGCAAGGAAGGCAATCCTTAAACATCCTTCAACACCCAGCTTACTGCTAAAAGAAAACATAATAGGTAAATAGGTCTGCGATCTTGCTAATGGAGGTCTAAGTGCGGCACGAGAGGCAGAAACATTCTATCAGAAGAGTGATAGCTGATTTCACAAATGTTTAAAATGTCTATATATGAAAAGCATCTCGGCCAGGTGCAGTGGCTCATGCATGTAATCCCAGCACTTTGGGAGTCCGAGGTGGGCAGATCACGAGGTCAGGAGTTCGAGACCAGCCTGGCCAATATGGTGAAATCCCTGTCTCTACTAATAGTACAAAAATTAGTCGGGCGTTGTGGTGCATGCCTGTAGTCCCAGCTACTCAGGCTACTAAGGCAGGAGTATCTCTTGAACCTGGGAGATGGAGGTTGCAGTGAGCCGAGATCACGCCACTGCACTCCAGCCTGGGCAACAGAGTGAGACTCTGTCTCAAAAAAAAAAAAAAAAAAAAAAAAAGGCCGGGCGCGGTGGCTCAAGCCTGTATTCCCAGCACTTTGGGAGGCCGAGACAGGCGGATCACGAGGTCAGGAGATTGAGACCATCCTGTCTAACACGGTGAAACCCCGTCTCTACTAAAAAATACAAAAAACTAGCCGGGTGAGGTGGCGGGCGCCTGTAGTCCCAGCTACTGGGGAGGCTGAGGCAGGAGAATGGCGTAAACCTGGGAGGCGGAGCTTGCAGTGAGCTGAGATCCGGCCACTGTACTCCAGCCTGGGCAACAGAGCGAGACTCCGTCTCAAAAAAAAAAAAAAAAAAAAAAAAAGAAAGAAAGAAAGAAAAGCATCTGAACCAAAATTAATAGGTAAATAACCTGAAATGAATTTTTGGAGAAAAAATTTTATGTCTTCTTTTGCAGTTCAAAATATGTGACTCAGCAGTTCACTTTCTATTATTCTACAGAAATACACAACCTAGTTAGCACACGGATACCTGTACACAGATTTTGGCAGTAGGACTGTTTGTGGTGGTGATAGTAAAAAAGAAAAACAAAAACAAGAACAAAAAAAAAAAACCCTGAAAACAACCTAGAAATTCTTACATTTTCAGAAAGCTTTATTTATTTATTTATTTATTTATTTATTTATTTATTTATTTATTTATTTATTT
>NC_045455.1:88154949-88158927 GCF_002776525.5 Piliocolobus tephrosceles
TTTATTTATTTATTTATTTATTTATTTATTTATTTATTTATTTATTTTAAGTTCTGGGAGGAATTTGTCTAGAATTTAAGTGACTTCTGAGGGATTAAATAATTTTTCCAAGGTTTTCCACATAAGAGGTGGCAGAATTGGAATTTCAACTCAAATCTGTCTGACTCTAATACAAGTTATGCTCTTTCTACCCTATTGCAATAAGACACAGGTTAATAACCTGAAGAAAGGGAGGAAGGACCAGGCGCAGTGGCTCACATCTGTAATCCCAGCACTTTGGGAGGCCGAGGCGGGTGGATCACCTGAGGTCAGGAGTTCAAGACCAGCCTGGTCAAAATGGTGAAACCCCGTCTCTACTAAAAATACAAAAATTAGCCGGCATGGTGGCACGTGCCTGTAATCCCAGCTACTCGGGAGGCTGAGGCAGGAGAACTGCTTGAACCTGGGAGGCAGAGGTTGCAGTGAGCTGAGACCCCACCACTGCACTCCAGCTTGGGGAACAGAGTGAGATCCTATCTCAAAAAAAAAAAAAAAAAAAAAAAAAAGGGAGAAAGAAAAAAAAGAAAGGGAGGGAGGTGAGATTCCAAATCAAACACCTCCACTATGAACTATGTTGTATTATTTGAGGACAACATCATAACAGCTGTTTCAAGATTCCCCCAATACTGATTTATCTGATGCCTAACTTCCAATTTGTCTTTGACATGGAGACAGTACCATTTCCAGACTTATTTTTAAAAAATCGTTTGTCAGCCAGTAGCAGTGGCTCATGCTTGTAATCGCAGTGCTTTGGGAGGCCGAGGCAGGTGGATCCCTTGAGCCCAGGAGTTCAAGACCAGCCTGCGCAACATGGTGAGACCTCATCTCTATAAAAAGTACAAAAATTAGTCAGGTGTGGTGGCATGTTCCTGTAGTCCCAGCTACTCGGGAGGCTGAGGTGGGAGGATCACTTGAGTCTGGGAGGTGAAGGTTGCCGTGAGCTGAGGTTGCACCACAGCACACCAGCCTGCGTGACAGAGTGAGACCCTATCTGAAAAAAAGAAAATGGTTTGTCACAACTCATCATTTGCTATATGCTCCCACTGGCTCTCCACGTGAAACCCCCTCTGCTGATACTCTGTAGGAACAACTCCCGCTGAATTCACGCTGTGGATCGAGGCAGTAGCATCATTTGACAAGAGTTGTTAAATTCCACTTATGGCTTCTTTGGAACATTTGAGCAAAAGCCTCTGACAATGATGGAAGGGACAGTCTTCACTGTGGTCATGAAAATAAATTTAAAGAAGAATGAAATCTGAATTTAGTGTTTTAGTTTCCCAAATTCTAGTCATATCCTTGAGCAATGTTTTGAAATATTATGTTTAGGTTTGTATAATTATGTATTCCATTACCCCCGATACAGGGGAAAACATACTCAAATTGTCTTAGAAGGATACTCTCTATTGACTTGACAAGTTTTAAAAGGACATTTCTACCAGCCCATCTAAATTTTCATGCTGCATTAAAATCTATTAATGGAGTCATTGAATCATTGACTGTGAGGGTTGGCAGGAATTTTAGGGGTCCTGGAGATTGCTTTGGGGCCAATCCCTGAGATGTATTTTCTCATTGAACCCTCAGAGCAAGAAGAGGGAACTGGTAGCACCTCTATTTTACAAATGCTGAAAATTAAGCACAGAGAAAATTGAAGTGCTATTTCCAAGCTAGTTAATGTCATGTCTTCACATTCCTACTCTCCTACCATGAGAACCTCATGCCTGTAAAAGACTGAAACTTTTTTTTCAAGCTCCTCCCTTGCTATTAAGTAACCTTATTTGTTTTAGGCTTCTTCTCAGACACTCTAGGTCTTCTTATTTTTATTCTGTATCTTTAGGATTTTCTGTATTTCTCCATAGTTTGTTTTATTTAAAACCCCAGACAAAGAGAGTGACTACTCTCCTAAAGGCCTTGTAGGTTCTAGAAAGTGATACCTAGGTTTACATATCTGAGTGACTTGCTTGATTTTAGTTTGGGGTTACCATTCAGATACTTTGGAAAATAAAATTGACTGAACATTTACTCTAATTCCAGTCTCTGCTAAAAATCCCTCTAAAAAGACAGCAAAGGATTTTTTCATAAGGATGGGGAATGTGGAAGAGGAGATGGAACAACAAAATTTGGAGAAGTACAAATCAGGAGGATTTACCAAGGATTTAGTTAGAGGTGACTTAGCAACTGAAGGAAGCTGAATCTCAAGCCACTCATGGGGGAAGCCAAGAAATAGCCCACGTGACATAGTTGAATCCCCAAATCTCAGCAACCAGGGGGGCCAGGTGTGCCTTCAAGTGGGAGTGAAGGGGGTGCTAAACAAAGAAGGATTTGCTGAAAGCTGTCTGCAAAGCACCTGATTCCCTTCATACTATGAGTCAGGGACTTCCTCTCCCCAATCCTAGCAGACGCTGGAGGCCTGTTATCTGGAACATGTATAGATGGAGGGCAATATGTCCACCCAAAGTCATGCGTACTAACCTGAAACCAGATGAAATGTCAGAATACATGTAACCAGGATTTGACCTTCCAGCAGAATATATAAAGGATCTTTTTAGGCTGGATGGGGTGACTCTTGCCTGTAATCCCAGCACTTTGCAAGGCCAAGGCTGGCAGATCACTTGAGGTCAGGAGTTCAAGATCAGCCTGGCCAACATGGTGAAACCCAGTCTCTACTAAAAATACAAAAATTAGCCAAGTATGGTGGTATGCGCCTGTAGTCCCAGCTACCTGGGAGGCTGAGGAGGTAGAATCACTTGATCCCAGAAGGTGTAGGTTGCAGTGAGCAGAGATCACACCATTGCGCTCGGCTTGTTCTATCACCCAGGCTGGAGTGAAGTGATGCAATCTCAGCTCCCTGTAACCTCTGTTTCCTGGGCTCAAGCAATCCTTCTGCCTCAACATCCTGAGGAGCTGAGACTACAGGTGTCACCACTCTGGCTAATTTGTATTTTTTGTTGAGATGGGGGTTCACCATGTAGCCCAGGTTGGTCTTGAACTCCTGACCTCAAGTGATCTGCCCGCCTTGGCCTCCCAAAGTGTTGGGATTACAGGTATGAGCCACTGCACTCAGCCTGAAGAGTGTTTTCTAGGGAATCTGACCAGCATGAGAGACCTAAAGGTGCTGACAGAACAGCCCAGCATGGGAAACTCAGACCTGACAGCCTTCAACCTTATGCTCAGAGATTCTAATGGCTTTTTACTTCTACTGTTAAATATAAGCAAATAAGCAAACTATCACAGTGCTGAGGAAAGGCATCTAAATGAAAGAGACCAAAACACACAGACAGAAAAGAAAAATGAAAGACCAGACCTTGGGGATATAGGAACTGTGTAGGAGCCAAAAACTTCAAAAATACAATTAATGCCCTCAAAGAGACTGTAGGAAATACTGTAAACATGAAACAAGACCAGAAAAAAGACATTTCCAACCTAGAATTCTATACCCAAACAAGCTCTCAGTCAAGTGTGAGGGCAGAATAAAGGAATTTTCCGATATTCCAGATCTCAGAATTTTTCCATCTTATGCATCCTTCCTTGGGCAATAAGGAGAATGTGCTCCACCAAAATAAGAGAGTAAGCCAAGTAAAAGGAACATAATGGGATACAGGAACAGAACATGTAACATTAAAAAAAGTGAAAGAAAGGTGCTGGGTGCAGTGGCTCACACCTGTAATCCCAGAGCTTGGGTGGGGAGGCTAAGGTGTTAGCAGTTCAAGGCCAACCTGGGCAACATAGAGAGACCCTGTCTCTCTCTCTCTCTCTCTCTCTCTCTCTCTCTGTGTGTGTGTGTGTGTGTGTAGCTGGGCATGGTGGTGCATACCTGTAGTCCCAGCTACTCTGGAGGCTGAGGTGGGAGGATCACTTGAACCCAGGAGCTTGAAGCCGTAGTGAGCTGTGAACACATCACTGCGCTCCAGCTTGGATGACAGAGCAAGGTCCTGTGTCAAA
>NC_045455.1:88159327-88182969 GCF_002776525.5 Piliocolobus tephrosceles
TTAACTCTGAGAAGAGGTTACATGTCATGATAACATTTGTTAGGTTTCTTAAATGAGTGGATTAATGTTTTTAATCAAATTTGGAAAGTTTTAGCCATCATTTCTTCAAACACATTTTGTTGCCTCTTTCTCTCTGTTCTTTCCCTCTGTTACTGTATTGCAGATGTTGTTCTGCTTGACGGTGCCCCACAGGTCTCTAAGGCTCTGTTCATTTTTCTTTATTCTTTGTTTTTCAGTTTGAATAATATTTATTGATCTATCTACTAGAATGTAGTCTGCACGGCCAGGTGTGGTGGCTCCCGCCTGTAACTCCAGCAGTTTGGGAGGCTGAGGTGGGTGGATCACCTGAGGTTGGGAGTTCGAGACCAGCCTGACCAACATGGAGAAACCCCATCTCTACTAAAAATACAAAATTAGCTGGATATGGTGACACATGCCTGTAATCCCAGCAACTCAGGAGGCTGAGGCAGGAGAATCGCTTGAACCCGGGAGGCAGAGGTTGCAGTGAGCTGAGATCACACCATTGCACTCCAACCTGGGCAACAAGATCAAACTCCACCTTAAAAAAAAAAAAAAATAGAGAGAATGTTGTCTGAACAAGGGCAGAGATTGATGTCTTTTTCACAGTTGAATCCTATACCTAACAGAGCGCCTAACACTCTGTAGGTGATCAATAAAGTTTGTTGAATGAATCAATGAACCTGGGCAGTCTGAAAGGGGAGTATGTTCTTCATGTAACTGTGTCTTTATCACGATGTTATAGGCTGCCCTGAACTCCTGAAAAAATGTGATGTTTTGAAAATAGAAGGGATGGGCCAGGTGCAGTGGCTCACGCCTGTAATCCCAGCACTTTGGGAGGCCAAGGAGGACAGATCAAGACATCAAGAGATTGAGACCATCCTGGCTAACATGGTGAAACCCCGTCTCTACTAAAAATACAAAAAAAAATTAGCCAGGCATGGTGGTGGGCGCCTGTAGTCCCAGCTACTTGGGAGGCTGAGGCAGGAGAATGGCTTGAACCCGGAAGGCGGAGCTTTCAGTGAGCCGAGATCGTGCCACTGCACTCCAGCCTGGGTGACAGAGCGAGACCCCATCTCAAAAAAAAAAAAAGAAAAAGAAAAAGAAAATAGAAAGGGTGGAACCAGGGGCTGGATATGTGCTACACATGGAAAAGTGACTCAAAGGCAACTTTCCTTTCAGGAAACTATTACCTTTTTTTCAAATATGTTAGGCTCTATTTAATTTTATTTTTTTTGGCCTCCATGAATCCTGCTTGAGCATTTGTATTGTTATTATAGTTCAGAGTTAAAAATGGCCCTTAAGAAACCAGCAAATCACTTGTGTTTCATTTAGAAAAGACTTCGGCCAGGTGTGGTGGCTCATGCCTGTAATCCCAGCACTTTGGGAGGCCAAGGCAGGAGGATCACGAGGTCAGGAGATCAAGACCATCCTGGCTAACACAGTGAAACCCCATCTCTACTAAAAATACAAAAATTAGCTGGGCGTGGTGGCGGGCACCTGTAGTCCCAGCTACTCGGGAGGCTGAGGCAGGAGAATGGCATGAACCCGGGAGGCAGAGCTTGCAGTGAGCCGAGATCGTGCCACTGCACTCCAGCCCTGGCGACAGAGTGAGACTCATCTCAAAAAAAAAAAACAAAAAAACAAAAAAAAGAAAAGACTTCATTTACCAACATGTAGGTTCATAAAATACATAAATATAGGCAAGGTTATGGGCACCCTAAAAGACCCTGAACTTATGAAAGAAATCATGTGGGAATTCTGATAAAAAGTCAACCCCATGGTATACTTAACATATTTTTCAATTTGCAAGATCTTGATGTGCAATCACTTGAAGATACCTAAAGTGAGGTTTAGGTAAGGTGGTATATACGTGCATAAAAATTTTATTGTGACCATGAGTAAGCAAGCCCAGGACCTTTATTATCACCCTTATTTCAGCATCTCTTATTATACACCACTGACAATTGTCATTTTAACTTTGAGCAATATCCCTTAGTTTAAAGAAGGAGAGAGAGAGAAAAAAAAAAAAAAAAGAGTTAGGCTCCAGTCGGCTTTTTCCAGGCCAGAGTTTATTATCTGCATGAAAATCCCTGAATGTTGGCCAAGAATTCTCAAAGGAAACTGTCAGGCTGCTGACACAATCAAAGGAATGATTCCCTGAAAAAAGCCGAAGCATGAGGGATTCTTTCATGGGTCCTTCTCTGGTTGGGTTCCAGTGGCCAAGCAGAGGAGAATCTGGTTTGATAACCAATCTCATCTGTCCAGCATTTTGAAAGGGCAGAAGCATTTCCAACCTGCCACTATATCAGATCTGCTGGCCCAGAACCATCCACCTTGCCCCAGTCTATAATTTGACAGCACATGGCAGCAAGACCCCTGGTCTCGGTGATGTTAGAAACAAAATGCTTGTTCCTCAGTGCCACAAAGAAATAGCACTTAAACATAAATTTAATTTTCTCAGCAAGGCAATTTTACTTCTATAGAAGGGTGCAACTCGTGGATGGAGTAATGGCGAGAGGACACCTGGACAAAGGAAGGGAAGGGGTTCTTATTCCTGATGCAGGTAGCCCCTACTGCTGTGTCATTCTTCTATTGGCTAGGTTTGGACTACAAAGTCTAAGTTAATTCCGATTCGCTGTTTTAAAGAGAGCAGGGGTATGAGCTGGATAGCAGGGTGGGTAGTTTGGTGGGAAGGGGGGTTACAGAACAGGTGACTCAGGATGATCCAGGTCAGAGCAGGTGACCAGGGGTGACTCAAGTCAAAGCAGGTCACCAAGGGAACAGATGTGAACTACTGATTAGAACTGGCGGGAAATTTGTTTACTGAAACTAGAAGCAAGGGGGCGAAGAGAACCAGGAAGTTAAACTTTAAAATGGAGAATCAAAGAATAAGGGAGCTGAACATATTGACATACTGATTCTTTGAAGAGAAACTTGGAGTTCACTGTATCTAAAGCGATCATGGAAGAGAACAAACTTACTGGCCTGGGTTGGGGAAAGGAGAGTAAATGTTGTTCTTTCACTTTGAAGAACAACGCACATTTGGAGTGTTTTCTCATTCCTATCACTCCATTTACTGCACATTTACTGACTGAGAAATACTATGTTAAGTGTTTAATCTTTACATCCATCCTGTTGAGGAAATATCACTTCCCCTACTTTACGGATAAGGTATGTTAAACTCAGAGACTCATTGGTCTTCTCCAAATCTCCACCCAGTGGCATCATGTGCAAGCCAATCTGAGAGCCCTTGAAACTCACTTGCTCCAGTGATCTACTACCAGGACCTACCACATGAGTCAGGCCTCTGACCCCATGACTTTGAGTGAATTACGCAGTGCGATGGTTCATTTTATGTGTCAACTTGGCTGAGCTAAGGGACACCCAGATAGCTGGTAAAATGTTATTTTCTGGGTGTGTCTCTGAGGGTGTTTCCTGAAGAGATTAGTAGACTGACTAAAGAAGATCCCCCTTCACCAATGTGGTGGGCATTATCCAATCCGTTGAGGGCCCAAGTAGAACAAAAAGGTGGAAGAAGGGGGAATTTCCTTTCTCTTCTTGAATTGAGACTTCCATCTTCTCTTGCCTTCAGA
Source organism: Piliocolobus tephrosceles (assembly GCF_002776525.5). NCBI lineage: Eukaryota > Metazoa > Chordata > Mammalia > Primates > Cercopithecidae > Piliocolobus > Piliocolobus tephrosceles. The sequence continues at coordinate 88,162,942 of NC_045455.1, forward strand.
TGTTGGTGTTCTTGGTTCTCGGACCTTTAGACTCCAGAACTTACACCGGCAGTCCCCCAGTCCTCAGACCTTAGGCCGTGGACTGAATTGTGCAACTGGCTTTCCTGGGCGTCTAGGCTGCAGATGGCAGAGGTAGGACTTCTTGGCCAATTGCCACAATAATTCTCTTCACATATATATGCATGTATATCGTATTGGTTCTGTTTCTCGAGATGACCCCGACCAATTTACTTAGCTTCTCTATTCATCTGTTGCTCTCTGACACAATATAATAGCATCATCGCTCTTCTGTGGCTGTTTACAAAGCTGACAATGACGCAGGTGGCAGAGCAGCAGAAACTTCTGGGGGTCGGGGGAGCAGTTCACTTCTAAGCAGGGATGTGTATGACTTTCATGGGCCTTGGGCACTTTTGACTTTGTGGACCTTTTCCTCCATAAAACTATTTTAAAATGTGTTTTATGATGGTGTTGGTATAAAGATGAATATATTAATATTTATGAAAACATTTTCTTTGACCCCAAGGTTAAATTTTTTCTTGTGATTTTTAAAGGAATTAAAACACTTCAGGGGGGCTATAAAGGTATGGTGGGCCCTAGACACTGTCCACTGCGCCTAACAGAGAGGTTGGCCCTGCCTGTGAAGTCACTCTAAGACAATGCTGTCCCTCCCAGGACATATACGGCAACATAGCAGTTAGGAGTTGGGAGTTAGATAGATCTGTATTTGAATCTCAGCTCTGCTAAACTAGCTGTGGTATCTTGGGTAAGTTACTTAACTTCTCTGAGTCTAACATAGCTTATCTGTAAAGTAGGGGAAGCGATATTTCCTCAACAGGATTGATGTAAAGATTTTAAACACTTAACATAGTGTTTCTCGGTAAATGTGCAGTAAATGGAGTGATAGCAATGAGAAAACACTCCAAATGTGCATTGTTCTTCAAAGTGAAATTCATCTGGATTCTTTCTATTCCCTATGCCCAAAGCCCGGAGTTCTGGAAGTGGAGCTGAATCTACAGTTCAGAGTTAAGGGGCTATAGCAAAATCTAGTAAGAGGTAGAAGGCAGGGAGCAGGAAGATTATTACAAAAATCAGAGTAGATCTCATTTCTCATCTTGCTAAGTGTCATCTAAGAAGTGGCCTAAATGCAGCTGCACTGGTTATTTGGGGGACTTTCTGTCTGTTCAGACGAGGAAAGAGTGAAGCAAGATGGACACAGATCTCTTTCAGTTCAGCTCTAGATTTGCAGGGATCAAGTGCTTTACCCAAGACAGAGCCCAGCGAAGCACTGGGCAAGTGATGATGAAAATAATAACTCAACCAATGAACTCATTATAAATGGTAAAAAGATCTGATCTTTGGTAAGACAGGTTCCAAGCTGCTTATGTGGTAAACAAAGCAAAACAAATACCTTCTTCCCAAGCTTGAAATGCATGCAAATGAAGATTCAGTAGGGTGCATAAAATCCTCCTTTAAAATGCAAATCTCCAAGGGATATTTATGGGGCTATCAATCATTCACACCTTAGAGTGAATTAGTTTAGTGAGCCTGATTTCTTCTCAGCACTTAACTGAGATTTACATTGCTGATGAACAGGAGGTTTGATGGGGTGAGGAAGAAGAGAGGAGAGTCTATTCTGGGTCCTGTTGAAGGACAAGTTTAGAGTTTCGCTGCTTTGGGGAGCTTCCCGTGGCTAGGAGATGTGAAGAGGGCATAGGAACCCTGGAGAAGAGGTTGGTATGGGGTGGAGGACAGGTCATGATGAGAAAGGAGCATTGAGAGGGATGTGGAAACTTTCTCATCTGAATTTCTTTTTAATGGTGAAATCAGGGTCTTTAGGTGTTTTATGAAAGAATAAAGTGTCATCCTCTTGGAGGCAACCTCCACCTCAACCTCTGCTCTGAAAATCCTTTGCACATGGTCTGGCAAATGTCAGGAAGCAAGCTTTTTCTCTTTCGCCAACAAATTATATTTGTTAGTTTGAAAATATGCTTCTTGATTGCTTGGTAGAATTTGAACAGGGCCTGCATGGAAAATCTGTACTTTCACGATAATCCCCCTAGAGAAACACATCTTTTGGTGTTTACTTATTTAATGACAGTACCTTCATTTTATATGGGTAGTTATCTTGATTAAAAAAATGTATCCACAGGTTGCTAACCCAGCTTGAAAGGGAATCCTCACTGGCCCCGTGAAGTGAGACTGTAAGAAACTCCCTGGGGAATTGATATGATTCAGGCCCAGAAACCGTGTTGTTTCTGAAAATCATCAGGATAAATTGTTCTGAGATAGTATTTACTCCCACTTCCCAAGGGTGAGCACAGTCAGTCCCTAACCTAGTTAGGTTGATGATGAAAGCACTACTGCAGTTGGAGGAAAGGCACCTTTTAAATTACGATTTAAAGAGCACAGCTGCATGTCACTAGGCATTGTCTCTCTCAGCTTGTTTGGCCTCTAACCCAAGAGACATTTGTATGCTTCCTGATGTAGTCGTGCCTAAACCTGGTGATGATGCTGATGAAGCAGTCCAAAGTCTTCCCTAGCCCTAATATGTATGCATTGCTATCTTCTCTTTGTCACTGCAATTATACTGTATTTCTGCTGTGTGGTCCCAGGACAGCCAGGACAATGAACTACGGCCACAAATATATAAGGTCTCCTCTCTGAGTATATTTTTTCTATTAGAATCTAAACCAGCCATTTCCATAAGCTCTAAATCCCTTAAGCAACCACCTGAATAGCGTTATAGATAAAAATAAAACAACCCATTTCTTGCTCTTTCCATGAGATAGTATATTAGGGATATGAAGATGCAATTGTGCTTGGAATATTTTTATCCACATAAAAGAATAGTAATGTCTATGATTTCGACCCATTTTAAATTTACTTGGTTTGTCTGGGCAGCTGACTCATCCTGGTATTTGGTGGGAGAGTGGGAACTTTAAAGTCAGAGGACCTGGGTTTGAATCCCAGCTCTGCCACTTGCTAGCTAGAGCCACTGAGAGTAGTTTCTTTCAGTCTAGTTTGTTTTTGTTTTTGTTTTTTTTTACCTGTAACAGAGAAACAGCAAACATAATATCCAGCTCCCAGAGATAAATCACACAATGCACGTTTGAAGGTGCTCAAGGATGCTAGGTTCCTACCTTTGCTCAGATGTTATTGGATAAAAGCTTCTTTATCCTTACAAAGGCCTGAGAGGGGTAGCAACCTTTAAAAGAAAATTTGAAAAAAAAATCTCTTTAACAGGTACAGAGGAAACATACATTCAAGAAGCTCCAAGTTGCTGCAGAACTCATATATGTATAGTCTTATTTGGATTAAAAATCTTGAGGGAAAAATCACACTGTCTGCTTGATCCTGGACTTAAAGAGAACCCTACACCAGTGTTTCTCAGACTTTAATGTGCATACAAACCACCTCTTAATTGTGTTAAAACACAGGTTAGCACTGGGGAGGGGCCCAAGATTCTGCTTTTCTAACAAGTTCCTAGATAATGTTGATGCTGTTGATCTGTGGACCACACTTGGAAGAGCAAGGTTGACCATGGACCAATGGATGCTGGATTCAGTAATGATATCCTCCACTTGTTTAATACCCAAGACAGTTGCAAAGTATTTCATATGGTGCCCGGCATACTGTAGGGTGTCAGTATGCCAGGCAGCCTGTCACAATTTTGACTTTATTATTTAATACACAATTGCTTCACATGATCAAAACTGGGGCAAAATTAATTCTCCCCTTCAAGGACATGGTAAGGGATGACTCTCACTGATCTGCCATGGGGAGAGTGTCTGCTTCAGAGCCAGCCTGCACTGCCGGGTGATCATCTGCCCCAGGTTTTCATAGTAAGGGGAGGGTGGGATATAGCAGAGCTGTGGCCTGGCCAGCTGAGTTCTTGGGACAACTTGGCTTGCAGGGAAGATCAGAAAAGCCAAGGCCCAGCTTTGAGGGTAACTCTGAAGCCTCAGCTCAGACCATGTCCTCAGTGGGGTGCAGCAACACTCCAAGGAAATGGAGAAAGGCATTGTAGGGCATTTGTTCTTTCTTCTGCTTATCTTACCTTCTGCTTTCTGGCTGGGCAGACATAATTGTCAGGTGGTACAAACAGCCTGTGGCAAGCAACATCGAAGAAGTATAGTCAGAGGGTTGATGAGTGTCCTGTGTGTAGCTCCCATGGTCTGTGGTTTGATTTATGTGAGGGGCATGATCTTTGGATTGGAAATGGGAAATGTGTGGCACATGGTGTGCTGTGGAGATAGTACATGTATTAGGAAGACCATTGGCTCTGGGGTCAGTTAGACCTTCTTCTAACCCCAGTTCTCTGGTCTCAAGCAACACAATGATGCGCCAAGCTTCAGCTTCCCGGTCACTGAAATGGGGCTGTCTATATATTGTTATATTGTTATGACAAATGAGGGGGATGGCTCACTGTAAGATGGCACCATTATGACATGGTAACTTTAATGTTACGGGTACTGGCTAGTTTTTTTCTGGAAGGCAGCATCCACTCAGACAAACAGCCAGGCAAGCTCACTTGGATTACCTACTCCTATTGTAATTCTGCAATCACACATCAGACACGGGGTTAACCCTTAGACCAAGAGTCCTGCATTGCAGGTCACGGGAAGATGGCCTGGATACCTTGGGCTAGCCCTTTTCTCTTACCAACATCACACCCTGGTGCTCTCTTTTGCTCTTGTAGAGTTATAAGCCTTCTGGGATGTGCTGTTCACTTGCAGCTAAGCACGCTGAGCAAGCTGACGATCCTCCACACGGTTCCTATGGATGGTCAGTCATTCTCAGCCTTTGATGAGCCCACCCCTTCCTGTTGGCCAACCAAAGAGAGAACAAAATGTTTTTATCAGCAGCCAGGAAAATCTAAGCCAACTCACAAAGTGGCCAACCTACTGAATTAGGCCCTGAGCAGAAACCAGCCCTAAAAGAAAATCCAGTATAGAAAATGATTTCAACAAAACTGTTAACTATTATCATCCTTAGCACAGATCCTGTGGGCAAACGGTTAAGATAGTTTTGTAGATTGGTAAACCTTCATAACAGGCCCAATGCTGTTTACTGGTTTAAAAAAATGTCTTCTGAATGGCTGAAGATGTCAGGCATGCATTTTGAAGGAAACAACTCTTTTCCCACATGCAAATCCATGCATACCCTGTTGGCTAAATACTAACCAGGACCTACCAAAAGCATCCAGCTTTACTTGCATATTAAAAAGTCACTCATCAATCAAGTTATTCATTAAGTTTGATTTCAAAGCTTTCTTCCCAGCTGTAATCCCAAATGGGTCAGAGAGATTGAATTTTGATCATGATGTTTCATTTGGGGGGCAACCAGAGAATCACAAATAATAGTGACTTTCTCCTCTTGACTTTCATCTCCTTTCCCCTCATTCTCAATTTCCAAAGATAAATACCTCTTCTCTGCCATGAAGCATTCTGTTAGATGAAAATGAGAGGAGGGCCTCATAGTCCTGGGACCTCCCAGCCTCAATCGCGAGCAAAATCTTTCCTCAGCCTGCAAACAGGCCCTGGTGCAAAGCCACAAAGCAGTGGGGACCTCAACAGCAAATCAAGGCTACAGTCATGCTATATGTTCATGCGTGGTTAATGGAGGCAGATACAGGGAAACTGCCCTTCAAATGTGTTAGAAAGAAGGAAAATCAATCCAGGGGGAACAGCCATTGGTGGGGCTGTGTGCCTGGCCAGAGGTCTCTGAGAAGCCAGTACCCAGGTGAGAAAGCCTGGCAGGGCCCCACGAGCTGTGGCAGGTTTCAGTGTACCTACAGATCTCAGAATCATCCAGGCCAAAATCCTTCTCCCAGACCCCTCACTTGCCTGCATCTGTTAAGAACTTGACTTTAGGAATTCCTCCCACGCTCACCCCTACCTCTTCCTGCACTGAGTGTCCCTGTGCATTTTGAGGCTGGGGGAGCAGGATGGAAGGATACAAACTTGTGAAATAAACATTTTTGAGAAACCTCCAGATTGTTTCAGAATCAGCAGGACACATGAGTCAGCCACAATAGGTTCACTTTCATGTGGATGCTGGAGCAGGCAAGACTTCCAAGTAAAAACTCTGAATGTGAATTTAGCTAGTTTTGGATAAAGACGCCTTTCAGCGTCAATAAACACCATGAATGCAGCCGCGGTGGAGTTACAACTTAATGAGATGAGGGGAAGTGCACCGGGTCAGGCCTCATCTCCCAGCCTCTGTCATGCTAATCAGCTGGGCAGCCGGCAGCTGAAAAACTGCTGGAATTTTTATTTGCATTTCATTTACTTGGAAGGAAATTGACCCAGATGGTCCACAAAGGCCCTAGAAGGCTGGCAAGCAGTGTAGAGCTGCACACTTCTCAGAGGGCCTGCACTTGTCTGCCCATCCCTCTTTGAGCCTAGGGCATAAAGGATTAAAACAGCGTAAGGGAATTGATTTCATGATTTTTAGATAATTTCCCCAAGATTTCAGAAAGGACCTCAAAAACTAATTTAATCAGCCAAGAACTCAATAGTAATTAAGGGAAGAAAAGCTGAGATAATGAAAGAGGTGGTGAAGATTTTTGCTGTTGCTGGTGGGAACCTTTCTTAATTAGGAAAATCTAAAAACTAAATGATGTTCATAGAGACCAGCCTAGGCATGGGGAGCCAGCAGCCGGCGCCACCGTCAGCTGATGATGGATTGCCCACGCGGTTCCTCCTCTCCAAAGGGCCTGGATGATTGGCCACAGAGGTGCCCTGCTTGGCATTTCCATGGGTAGTTGCCTGAATCTGGCAGGTTGGGACTTGTGGGGGGGAGTACAGGCTTTGTTTCTACACAGTCCTTTCCAGTGTAGGGCTCATTCTTATCCACGTGGTCATCACCCTTGGATGGCAAAGGATTTGGGAGTGCAGGCTCCGGGGTCACGAAAGGGAGGGTGTATTAGTCTGCTCTCGCATTGCTATAAATAAATACCTGAGACTGGCTAATTTATAAAGAAAAGGGGTTTAGTTGGCTCACAGTTCTGCAAGCTGTACAGGAAGCATAATGCTGGCCATCTGCTAGACTTCTGGGGAGACCTCAGGAAACTTACAATCATGGCAGAAGGTGAAGGGGAAACAGGCACATCTTACATGGCTGGAGAATGGAAAGAGAGAGTTGGCAAAGGTGCCACACACTTTTAAACAACCAGATCTCGTAAGAACTCTATCATAAGAACAGCATGAAAAGGGGGAAATCCCCACCATGATCCAGTCACCTCCCATCAGGCCCCACCTCCAACACTGGGCATTACAATTCCACATGAGATTTGGGCAGGGACACAGATTCAAACTGTATCAGAGGGTAAAGATGAATGTTGAAGATGGGGGCATGGAGCATTCAGGGACACACTCTGTTGAAAGGGAGCCTGACTAATGATTAAAGTAATTCCACTTGGGTCCATCTGAGTTCCCCAAGAAGAGGCTGTATATCACAGAGCACCAGGACAGTGATAGTGTAATGAACTTAAAGTCTGTGTCCACCAAAATTTATGTGTTGAAATTCTAATACCCAAGATAATGGTATTAGAAGCTGGGGCCTTTGGGAGATGATTAGGTTATTAGCATGGAACTCTCATGAATGAGATTAGTGCCCTTAGAAAAGCGACTGCAGAGAGCTCCCTCATGCTCTTCTACCATCTGAGGACCCAAAAAGAAGACAGCCATCTGAGACCAACAAGAGAGCCCTCACCAGAACTTGGTCATCCTGACACCCTGATCTTATACATCCAGCCTCTGGAATTGTGTGCAAATAAATTTCTGTCGTGTGTCATCTATCCAGCACAGATTTGGTTATAGCAGCTGGACTGGACTAAGACAGATGGTGAGAGGGAGCCTGGTCAGGTGCCTGTCCCAGCAAGAGTAGTGTTTCAAAGTGCTATAGTGGGGACAGGCTTTGCATTAGAGGCCTTTATTTCTCAGGAACTTTGACTCAAAAGCAGAGAGAGCTGACAGGATGAGTACCCTAGGGCAGTTGTTCTCAACCAGAGAACAACTAGAGCCTAGGGATGCTGCTAAACATCCTATAGTTCACAGGACAACTCCTCATCCCCACAAAGAGTTATCAGGCTCAAAATGCCAATAGTGCTGAGGATGGGCCACTCTGGTCTAAGGAGAGTCTTTCTTGCTCTTGCAAGAGCTGTTGGCGTTGGTTATAGAGGTGGCTGGGTGGCTGTGCTAGCAGAGGAGGCTGACAAAGATGCAGTGTTTGCGCTGGTCAAAGGGTTGGCCAAGGTGATGGATTGGCTCCTGAAAGCAGAAGAGCGCATCTCACAGCCAGGCTATGAAGCATACAGACTGCAGACAATGGACTAGAACTTGTATCCCATGCTCTTCCGTCAGTAGTTGAGAAATTATTTAACCTGTTTGAGCATCAGTCTTCTCTTCTATAAAATGGGAATAACACTTCCTACCTCTTAGCGCTGTTGTGTGGCATAAATGACATAAGGCACGGTGGAGTGTTCAACACAGGGCATCTCTGCCTCCGTTAGACTCCTCAGCAGTGTTTCCTGCAGGAAGGAACGCTGGATGATACCATGGCGGAAGTGGGAGCACAGTCGGTGGGTGTAGAGGATGGGGCTAATGAAGGCCTGAGGGGGAGAGGCTTGAGATGTATTCCTTTTCTCAGTCAGGAGAGGACTCAGTCATTGCCCAAAAAGGACCAATGGATTACAGTTGAGTGGGACATCAAGGTGGGTCAGGGTCTTCCTGTGAGATAGGGACTCATTCAGATATCAGCTCAGGAGGAAGAAGGCACTGTTGATGGTACATTCCAATCTGCTCAGAATCTCTCTTCTCCCAAGAAAATCTGAGTTACCTTTTTGGAGCTTCCCTGCAACTCCCCTTGGACTGGCCCCACGCTCACCCAGTGAGCCACCAAGACAGTGTCATAAGGAGAGTCAAGACATGTCCTAGCCCAGGCCTGCAAGTGATGCAGCTGGAGCGCCATCTTGAAGCAAGAATTGTAGGAATTCCTTCTGGAACTTCTGGGAGAACCCATTGTTCAGTCCTAGCTGTATCAGAGAGAAAGTCCAGGATGTGTAAACACATGTGGTCCAAGTGTTTCTGGTGGTGAATTGTGGAAACGTCCCATAGATGTTAGATATTTTGAAGGGGACCCTGTAGATAAGCATCTTCACATATCTAACGTTTCTAAAGAAAGTGGGGTTTTCCTTCAAATAAGAAGATAGGGTCTACTCAGACAGGCTGATAATGGTTGTTGGCAGGCTCTGCCCGGCTTCTGGAGCTCTGGCAGAGGCCTTTAGATTTTGGGGGGAAGGGCCAGCCATTTGGCAGTGGTCCCCAGCTCCTGGTGGAAGCCACTGTGATCAAAATGTGTGGCTCTTTTCCAGAGGTGCAAGGCCAGGTCCTAGAGAAGAGGATTTGAACTGTGGCTAAAATACACCTCTGCCTCAGTGAATGTCACAAAGTCCCAAGTCAGATCAACAACTCCAACAAGGTATCTGGCAACATGGAGAGAAGCCGGAACCGTTGATGTTGTCATTACGAAAATGCATCCAAAGACTTCAGAAAAAAACTGTGGCTTGTATGAAAGAGCTGCTGAAGTCAATGGAGGAAGATGTAGAAAGAAATGAGCCTGACAAAAAAGGCCCAGATGGAGCATGTAACATCAGGTGGCATTTACAGGAAAGGCTGTCAGGGATTGAACGGCATGAGAGACCAGGGAGACTGCTTGAATTCTTGCTGTTAATAAAGCCAATTCTGGAGGAGGAGGAAGAGGAGGAAAAGAAACCAAAACATTTCTATAAGCTTGTAGAAAAATGGAAGCCTGCTGAGTTAGCAACTAGATCCCTAGATCTGGCCTTGGTGGCAGATGACACCACACTGAGGCAACATCTACTGGTCTTAAGTGATTGACAGTGGCCAAGTCAGTGTGTCTCTCAGTCAGAGGTGCAGGGCGCAGCAAAAGATGTTTGTCCAGTTCTCTAGTCTACCAGAACATGGGCCGGGTCTCCAGGGAACCACGGCTGGTCCTGCAAAACCAACTGCTTGCATAAGGAAAGATGAGAAATGACCCTTGGGCTTTCATACAAGGCACTCTTGTCCTTGCAAGAATAGATACCACTTAGAAGGGCAGTCTGATATCTCTTCCCTAGGAGTAGTCAGGGTCCCAGACCAATGCGGAGATCGATGTAGAAGGATGAGCATACTTTGTGGTCATAAGAGATGAGAACCAGGTTATTAAAATGGGATCAAGTCTTTCTATGGTCACCCCTTGTTCTACCTGTAAGTTCAAGATCTGGAAAGGCCAGTCCCCCGGAGCATGGGCCTCACAGGTTTTGTGTGTGTTTCTTGTTGTTGTTGTTGTTTTGTTTTTTGTTTTTCTTGAGATGGAGTCTTGTGCTGTTGCCAAGGCTAGAGTGCTGGAGTGCAGTGGCCCAATCCCAGCTCACTGCAACCTCCACCTCCTGGATTCAAGCAATTCTCCTGTCTCAGCCTCCTGAGTAGCTGGATTATAGGCACGCACCACCATGCCCGACTAATTTTTGTATTTTTAGTAGAGATGGGGTTCACCACGTTGGCCAGGCTCGTCTCGAATTCCTGACCTCAGGTGATCCGACCGCCTTGGCCTCCCAAAGTACTGGGATTACAGGTGTGAACTGCTGTGCCCGGCCAAGGGCCTCACATGTTCTGCAGTAAGCAGGGTATGTGCTGTGCCAGGACAACTCCTTGAGGAGGCTTTGAGTTGGCACAGCTGCAGTGGTGTGTCTTGATCTGGCAGAGATGATACTGGTGGTGGCCTCACAAGGACTGGCCCTAGCCTCTTCCATGTTCTGTCCCTTTCTTGCAAACCAGCCAGCCTTCTAACAATCAAATGGGGCTGCCTTATGCTTCTCTTAATGTACTTACAGAAAATGTCTAGAAAGATCCAAATGTGCATACACTTCCACACTTAGCTGGACTAATACTGAGTAGGGCACAGTGCTATAGGAGGTGTGGGTCCTGGATTACTTACTTTCGGGGGTTTCATGTTTCAAAGTGTTAAACATACTGCATATTAGGTGATAGCAATAGTTGACAGAAATAAAGAAAATAAATCAAGTTTTTCTGCTGGTTTTATCAGCTAAGAAGGATAGCCCAATCATCCTAGGTTGGGGGTGCATTTTGAAGTGTAATGGAGATGGCATTGGAGATTCAGAAGCACTAGAGGGTCTTGTGTACTTTCGTGAAGAAACGGGATGAACAGCAAATGTGGCTGAAGTCCTAGACCTACTTACTGGAGGGAGCTCCACAAAGCCAGTGATGCTCCACTGATCTATAACACACAAAACTAAAGTGTCAAGGATCATAGGAGGGAAGAATCAAAGATCTTGAAAAAAGAATAATAGACATATTTTTAATTTCTCCCAAATGTTCTTTTAGCACTCTAATTTGTGTTCTATCTCTTATTACCCATAAGACAAAAGAATTTTTCCCATAATCAATAATTATGAGTGTTTCCTATACCATTTAACCAATAAAACGAATCTGTTTGGTTGGAGCCTCTCATGAGGTCATCAGTAGGGGCTATTGGCCCTCTTAATTCACATTGATCAGCTGGAGGTTTTGGTGTACCTGTATGCATTGGCACCTAATTGAGATATATCACTTAACTTTTGTGGCCAGATCCTTATTTTCTCATGTGTCAAACAAGGTTGCATGACACAACACATGTATTGTTCTGAAGATATTACAAAAAGCATATGGAAGAAAGAAGGAGAATGATGTAGTGGAAAGCAATGATTTCAGAGTCAGAACTGAACCTAATATACACAGTTGACCCTCAAACAACACAGGAGTTAGGAGTACTCACCCCCACTTGCAGCAGAAAATTCATGTATAATTTTTAAAAATTGATAATTAGTAGTTTTACACATTCATGAGATATATAGTGATGTTTCTGCGCATATAATGTATGGTGATCAGATCAGGGCAATTAGCATATTCATCATTTCCAACATTTATTGTTTCTTTGTGTTAGGAACATTCAATATCCTCCTTCTAGCTACTTGAAACTATAGAATATATTATTGTTAACTACAGACACCCTACAGTGTTATAGAACACTAGAAGTTACTCTTATTTAACTGTAATTTTGTATCTTTTAACACATCTCTCTCCACCTTTCCCTTCCCCCAACCCTTCCCAGCCTCTGGTATCTTAAGACTATTTTACTTTTTACTTCTATAAGATCAGCTTTTACAGTTGCTACATATGAGTGAGAACATGTAGTGTTTCACTTTTGACTCCCCCAGAACTTTACCAATAGCCTACTATTGACAGGAAGCCCTACCAACAGCCCACAGAGTTGATCAACACATATCTTTTGTATGTTGTAGCTATTATATGCTATATTCTTATAATACACTAAGCTAGATAAAAGAAAATGTTAAGGCAATCATAAGAAAGAGAAAATACATTTACCATTTATAAAGTGGAAGATCATCACAAAGGTCCTCATTCTCATCTTCATGTTGAGTAAACTGAGGAGGAGGAAGAAGAGGGGTTAGTCTTGCTGTCTCCGGAGTAGCAGAGGCCAAAGAGGTGGAGAGGTGGAAGGGGAGGCAGGAGAGGCTGGCACACTTGATGTAATTCTTACTGAAAAAAATCTGAGTATAATTGGACCCATGCAGTTCAAATCCATGTTGTTCAAGGGTCTACTGTATTAGAAAAGAGAAGAAAACTTATTATGTGTAGTTAATGTAATTTCCACTTAGAAAATGCAAGAACTGAAAAACTATCAAAATTTATAAAATAATTTACCTAGGTGACAGGATATAAGATAAATACAAAAAATAATAGCATTTTTATACCAATAAATAATCAATTAGAGGATACAATGGGAAACAAATCTCTTTATGTTAGTAACAACCTCTTCCCCAACACACACACACACACCCCACAGAACCTAAGACTAATTTAATGAGAAATATGAAGGATTTATACAGATATACAGAAAATAATAAACTATAAATCTTTATTGAGAGATACAAATACTGATATGAGCAAATAGTAAGACATATTGTGTCACCGAATAGGAAAAATACAAGCAATTCTTTTCAAATTATGAGTGTATAGTTTGAGTGTTATGCCAATCTAAAACATACTGAGATTACTTTTTCTTTAGAACTAAAAAAAAAAAAAAAAGGTAGATCAAAGCAGAATACGTCCATATATTGGAATGAATGTCCTTGACTGATCCAGGCAGCAGCAGGGCATGGAAAGGCATGATTCCTAAATTTTTATCTCTAGCCTGGACTTCTCCCTTGTATTCCAGACTCATACATACAACTGCCTAGTGATATTTCTACCTAGATGCATAATAAACATCTCAAATTTCATTGGCCCCAAACCAAGTTCCAAATTCCTCTCACTACTCACCCAAAAACTTGCATCTGAATTTTCTCTCTTTGAAATAACAACTCCTTCTTTTCTAGTTTTTCCTTGGAGTTATCTCTAAGTCATCATTAACTCCTCTCTTTGATACTCCACATCTAATTTATCAGCGAATCCTATTAGCGCTACCCTCAGATTATAGCCAGAATCTAACCTCCTTTTACTTCTTTCTCTGCCTTCGCCCTGCCCAATCTGTCATTAAAACTTTCCTGGACTTTTTTTTTTTTTTTTTTTTCAGTTGCTTTGTTTACTCTTTTATCCTTAGAGCCTAAAATACTACCTGACACATGATAGGCACTTACTATATATTGACTGAATGAATGAATCAATTGTACCAGGCACTTTGTGAACCTTTTTATTCTGTAAATTCATGTCCATCAATTCCAGGAAATTTTGTTACAATATTTCAGTGATTATTTCGTCCCCTGTATTATCTCTGTTCTCTTTTTCTGAAACTCCTATTATTCAGGAGTTGAGCAACCTGGAGTTGTACTCTACTTCTATTTTCAATATCTTCTATCTTTTTTTCTACTTTTTGAACTATTTCCTCAACTCAATCTTCCAGTCATTTATTGAAGTTATTCATTTCTGCTATCATGTTTTTAATTTCCAGGAGCTCCTGTTTGTTCCTTTCATTTGTTCCCTTAGTGTCTGTGCTTGTTTTATTGATATAAGTTTGCTCACCTTTCTGAGAATGTTAATGATAATGTTTTTGCTCTGTTATTTTTTTTTTTTAAGGATTCCTCTCACTTCTTGATTTCTGTTTTATGCCAGGTGACTTTCCTGTTTGTTTGAGTTCTCAGATATCTATTAACCTTTGATATCTGTCAATGATTTAAAATTCTTTTTTTGTTTGAGACGAGTCTCACTTTGTCGCCCAGGCAGGAGTGCAGTGGCCGGATCTCAGCTCACTGCAAGCTCCGCCTCCCGAGTTCACGCCATTCTCCTGCCTCAGCCTCCCGAGTAGCTGGGACTACAGGCGCCCGCCACCTCGCCCGGCTAGTTTTTTGTATTTTTTAGTAGAAACGGGGTTTCACCTTGTTAGCCAGGATGGTCTCAATCTCCTGACCTCGTGATCCGCCCGTCTCGGCCTCCCAAAGTGCTGGGATTACAGGCTTGAGCCACCGCGCCCGGCCGAGTTCTTTCAAAGCTTGTTGTCCCTCCCAGGCCTTGAGGGGTCTATTGTTGAGGAACATCCAATGTTCCGATCTTGGTTTTATCCTCTTGGGCTTTAAGGTTTCTTAGTCTCCTGCTTGTGGGGCAAGGATCTGGCTGCTGGTGTTCTGGGAACTGGATGGGAGGAAACAGCTGGTGAGGGTGAGGTTGGCAGGGGAGCAGCGGCAGTTTCAGCTCCTGCTCCACTAGCACTAACCACCTAATCCTCCTGTTCTTAGAATGGCACTGTCCTGTGTCCTCATTGCCAGAGGTCCGCTGAAGACAGCAAACCTCCAGTCTTCTTTCCTCATAGAGGAGGGCAGATGCCCAGTGGAGTGGAATGGGTGTGGAGGTCTTGGGGTAGAACTGCTTCTCAAATGGTTTCACCTGTCCTTCTTGTTTTAGTTCTTCTCCTACACCCCTGGTTTCAGAGACACCTGGTGCTCCCAGTCCTTGTGCCTTTTGAGGGTTTTGTGACAGAAATTGAGCTGAATTTGGGATTCAGCTTGCTTAGTTTTACAACATTTGTTATATTTGTCTCTCGAATTACAATTCTTTTTTTTTTTTTTTTTTTTTTGAGGCGGAGTCTTGCTCTGTCGCCGGACTGGAGTGCAGTGGCCGGATCTCAGCTCACTGCAAGCTCCGCCTCCCGGGTTTACGCCATTCTCCTGCCTCAGCCTCCCGAGTAGCTGGGACTACAGGCGCCCGCCACCTCGCCCGGCTAGTTTTTTTGTATTTTTAGTAGAGACGGGGTTTCACCGTGTTAGCCAGGATGGTCTCGATCGAATTACAATTCTAAATATTGCTTTTGTTCGTCTCCTGTTCTCCTGGATTATACAGGGCTGTGTCTTAGAAAAAAACCTCTTTCCTTTGGTTTTAGTGGTGTTTCTAGAGGGATTAAATTGGATGTATGTGTTAAGTCTCTCATAATAACCTAGAGCTCCCTGCTTTGTCTTTTTCATACAATGATCGTAATTTGACACCATATTATATATTTGTTTATTTAAAGTTTCCCCCTTTGGAATGGTAACTCTTCAAAGACAAATATGTGAACTGTCATGTTTATTACTACATTGCTCACAACCTAATATACGGTGGGTGCTCAAAAAATATATTGAACAATGAAGGGCCAAAAGGGACAAACGCCAAGCAAATTGTCTCATGTACAACTTGAGCACATCAGGTAAAAAATTCTTAGGGTCTCTAGGTCCTCAGTATGAGTGCAATAGTTTATGGCAGCCAGAACAATGAACATAACCAAAAACTAATGTTGGCCTGCAATATCAGAACCACAGCATATTAGTTTTCTAGAGCTGCCACACCAAAGTACCACAGAGTGAGTGGCTTAAACCACAGAAATTAATTTTCTCACAGTTCTGGAGGTCAGAAGTCCTACATCAAGGTGTTGGCAGAATTGGTGTCTTTTGAGGCATCTCTCTTTGACTCACATGGCCGTCTTCTTCCTGCATCTTCACAGTTTTCCCTCTCTGCATGTGTGTCCAGATTTCCTCTTCTTTCTTATTATTTATTTATTTACTTTCCAGATAGAGTCTAGCTCTGTCGCCCAGGCTGGAGTAGATCATGAAATGGCATGATCTCAGCTCACTGCAACCTGTGATTCCGGGTTCAAGTGATTTTCCTGCCTCAGCCTCCTGAGTAGCTGGGATTACAGACACCTGCCACCACGCTTGGCTACTATTTGTACTTTTAGTAGAGAGGGGGTTTCACCATGTTGGCCAGGCTGGTCTCGAACTCTTGACCTCAGGTGATCTGCCCATTTCGGCCTCCCAAAGTGCTGGGATTACAGGCATAAGCTACCGTGCCTGGCCCATTTCCTCTTCTTCTTTTTTTTTTTTTTTTTGAGATGGCGTCTTGCTCTGTTGACCAGGCTGGAGTGCAGTGGCGCCATCTCCGCTCACTGCAAGCTCCGCCTCCTGGGTTCACGCCATTCTCCTGCCTCAGCCTCCTGAGTAGCTGGGACTACAGGCACCTGCCACCACGCCCGGCTAATTTTTTGTATTTTTAGTAGAGATGGGGTTTCACTGTGTTAGCCAGGATGGTCTTGATCACCTGACCTTGTGATTCACCCACCTCGGCCTCCCAAAGTGCTGGGATTACAGGCGTGAGCCACGGCACCTGGCCCCATTTCCTCTTCTTGTAAGGACACCTGTCATATTGAATCAGTGCCCACTTTAATGACCTAATTTTAACTTAATCACATCTTTAAAGACTCTATCTACAAATACAGTCACATTTGGAGGCAGTTATTCTGGGGGTAGGACTTCAGCATCTGAATCTGGAGGGAACACAGTTCAGCCCATAACATTTTACCCCCAAATTCATGTCCTTTTTACATTCGGAATACACCCATCCCATCCCAAGAGCCTCAAAAGTCAACTCATTATCACACCAACTCAGTTCAAAATCTCATCTAAACATCATCTAAAGCAGATATGGGGCCAGGCACGGTGGCTGACGCCTACAATCCCAGCACTTTGGGAGGCTGGGGCAGGCGGATCACCTGAGTTCGGGAGTTTGAGGCCAGCCTGCCCAACATGGCAAAACCCTGTCTCTACTAAAAATATGAAAAATTAACTGGGCGTGGTGGTGGGCACCTGTAATCCCAGCTACTCAAGAGGCTGAGGCAGGAGAATCACTTGAACCCAGGAGGTAGAGGTTTCAGTGAGCTGAGATCATGCCATTGCACTCCAGCCTGGGCGACAAGAGTGAAATTCTGTCTCCAAAAAAAGCAGATATGGGTGAGGTATGATTCATCTGAGTGAAATTGATCTCCAGCTGTGAACCTGTGAAACTAGACAAGTTGTTTCCTTTCATAATATAATAGTGGGATAGGTATAGGATAGGCGCGTCCATTCCAAAGGGAAGAAATCAGAAAAAAGGAGGGAATTATGAGGCTCAAACAAATCTAAAATCTACCAGGACAAATTCCCTGAGACAGAGTCTCACTCTGTCATCCCAGCTTGAGCGCAGTAGTATCCTCACAGCTCACTGCAACCTTGAACTCTCCTGGGCTCAGGTGATCCTCCCACTTCAGCCTCCCAAGTAGCTGGGACTATAGGCATGAGCCACCATGCCCAGCTAATTTTTTTTTATTCTTTGTCTTGCTATGAGACAGCTTCTTGCTATGTTGCCCAGGTTGGTCTCAAATTCCTGGGTTCAAGCAATCCTCCCACCTTGGCCTCCCAAAGTGTTGGGATTACAGCCTTGTAATCTTCACCTGGCAGCAAATTCCATTAAATTTTAAGGTTTGAGAATAATTCTCTTTGGCTGATGCTCTGTCCTCTGTGTGAGCCGGGGTGGCCCTACCCTCGGGGCCCACCAAAATGGAGATCTCAACCCCTTGGTCCTGAGTGGCAGCTCCAACCTCTAAAACTGAAGAGGAATCATCTCAGCCCTTGGGCTTTTTGAATTAATAATTTTTTAAAAAAATTGTAACAAATCTGAAGATTCTCTTAACATTTGAGTTCACCCAAGGAAGGAAAGAATGGCCTTTTTAACATAAGGCCATATGCCTTCTACAGGGGCAATAAACTAACACTCAAAGTTCACTGAGTTCTAGTTTCTCCATCCCCAAAAGTTAGATACTGAACTCAAATCTCTATTCCATGAAAAATTATATTCTGTGAAAAAGAAAATAGAAAGAAAAGCAGTAACTTCTCAGAATGTTAATTATCAAAGATAACAACAATGTAGGTTTTGTCTTAGCTGGGTTAAAGGGACCACAATCCCTAGGTCAGCAGAGAGGGGATGCAGGGCAAGGGGACATGGGATGGGACCTATGGTCACACCCATCCTGGCTCACCTTACCGCTTCTCATCCCAGCCTTGGCGAGCACACCCTGGGAACACCAGCTAGCAAGAGCATAATACATGGGTATGATTTCTGTGAGGGTAAGGATAGAGGCAATCATTCACTTTCTTGGTCTACCTTCTGGACTTATCCTATTTAAATCTTTCCTGGCTGGGTGCTGTGGCTCATGCCTATAGTCCTGGCACTTTGGGAGGCTGAGGTGGGAGGCTCATTTGAGCTCAGGAGTTCGAGACCAGTCTGGGCAACACAGCAAGACTCTGTGTTTACAAAAAATACAAAATACGAAATAAAAATTAGCCAGGCATGGTGGTGCATCCCTGCAGTCCCAGCTATTCAGGAGGCTAAGATATGAGGATTGCTTGACCCCAGGAGTTCAAGGCTGCAGTGAGCTGTGATGGCACCACTGCACTCCAGCCTGGGTGACAGAGTGAGACTCTGTCTCTGTAAATAAATAAATAAATAAATCTTTCTCAAGAACCGTGTTTTTATTCTATTTTAAAAGATAGCCTTTGGTCAATACCATTCAGGACATAGGCATGGGCAAGGACTTCATGACTAAAACACCAAAAGCAATGGCAACAAAAGCCAAAATAGACAAATGGGATCTAATTAAACTAAAGAGCTTCTGCACAGCCAAAGAAACTACCATCAGAGTGAACAGGCAACCTACAGAATGGGAGAAAATTTTTGCAATCTACCCATCTGACAAAGGGCTAATATCCATAACCTACAAAGAGCTTAAACAAATTTATAAGAAAAAAACAAACCACCCCGTCAAAAAGTGGGCAAAGGATATGAACAGACACTTCTCAAAAGAAGACATTTATGCAGCCAACAGATGCATGAAAAAATGCTCATCATCACTGGTCATCAAAGAAATGCAAATCAAAACCACAATTAGGTACCATCTCACACCAGTTAGAATGGCAATCATTAAAAAGTCAGGAAACAACAGAGGCTGGAGAGGATGTGGAGAAATAGGAACACTTTTACACTGTTGGTGGGAGTGTGAATTAGTTCAACCATGTGGAAGACAGTGTGGCGATTCTTCAAGGTTCTGGAACTAGAAATACCATTCGACCCAGCAATCGCATTACTGGGTATATACCCAAAGGGTTATAAATCATGCTGCTATAAAGACACATGCACACATGTGTTTATTGTGGCACTATTCACAATAGCAAAGACTTGGAACCGACCCAAATATCCATCAATGATAGACTGGATTAAGAAAATGTAGCACATATACACCATTGAATACCATGCAGCCATAAAAAAGGATGAGTTCATGTCATTTGCAGGGACAGGGATGAAGCTGGAAACCATCATTCTCAGCAAACTATCACAAGGACAGAAAACCAAACACTGCATGTTCTCACTCATAGGTGGGAAGTGAACAATGAGAACACTTGGACACAGGGCAGGGAACGTCACACACGGGGGCCTTTCGGGGACTGGGGAGCTGGGGGAGGGATAGCATTCGGAGAAATACCTAATGTAAACGATGAGTTGACGGGTGCAGCAAACAAACATGTCACATGTATACATATGTAACAAATCTGCCCATTGTGCACATGCACCCTAGAACTTAAAGTACAATTTAAAAGAAAGAAAGAAAGAA
>NC_045455.1:88182979-88208024 GCF_002776525.5 Piliocolobus tephrosceles
GAAAGAAAGAAAGAAAGAAAGAAAGAAAGAAAGAAAGAAAGAAAGAAGGAAAGAACCCAACAAAAAAAGATGGCCTTAGGAAAATATCTTGTATCTCACAGCAGTAACCCCCAATAAGCACATGTCAATACTTAATTTCATGTGTTCTTTTATACCATGCAGGAGCTGGTGATTGGAAGGAACTTACCTGAAGTTCTCCTCAGAGTGTGGACTTTGTGATCACACAGATCCAGGTTCTATTCTGCTCTCTATTTGCTGTGTGACCTTAGGAAGTTCCTTGATCTTTGAGTTGCAATTTCCTCATTTATAAAATGAGAATAGCAATCTTACCCTCAACAATTGTGCTATATTATTATATTGTAATAGTAGCTAGCAACAATTAGAAATGAACTTTCCTGGCAAAGAGACATTTATTCATGACTTTCAAGAACTCTGTCCCTGGAGTTTTGAGAGTTCTACACATATATTTGCTCAATGGGCTTTCTGCATCTTCTCAGTTGGATATAGAGTCACGAAGTGTTCACTGGATTCTGCCTTTCTCGGGCACTTCATATCTACTGGGTTCAGGCTCCTCATCCACATCTCACTAGTACGCCTGGTATCTCCCCCACTGGCTGATCATGTTGATAGAATTGTTTTTAAAAAGTCATCAGAACTGTGATATCTAGTAAGTGTTAAGTGGTATCACCAGTTTGATTTTTACTCCTTCTGCATTGAAATGGATGGATGTTTTTTTTTTTTTTTTGAGGCAGAGTCTCGGTCTGTTGCCCAGGCTAGAGTGCAATGGCACGATCTTGGCTCACTGCAACCTCTGCCTCCTGGGTTCAAGCAATTCTCCTGCCTCAGCTTCCCAAGTAGCTGGGATTACAGGTGTCCACCACCACGCCCAGCTAATTTTTGTATTTTTTAGTAGGGACAGGGTTTCTCCATGTTTTCCAGCTGGTCTCGAACTCCTGGCCTCAAGAGATCCATCTGCTTCGGCCTCCCAAAGTGCTGGCAGTTTTCCACTTCTTTTTAACTGGACAAAATGGAAAGGGGAGAATGCTTAAGGGTAAAAGCAAGAGACAGGAACAGCAGGCTGAAGTTGTCTTGTGGCTGAAGGTCACTTTTCTGACTTTTTATTGATAATTTCTTCTCCTTACTTGCCCCCGCTCTTCACACACTTTAAATGAGAACTATTTGTGACCACTTTTGCCATAAAAACACTCATGAGAAAAAGACAGGGCTTTGAAATGCTGCCATTCCTCAATGTGTCCAAAAGAAAACTTCAGCTCACTTCAAGTCCAAAGGTGCGTACTGACTGAAAAATGACAATTCACGATCAGGAAGTTTTGAGCAAGGACAGACAGCCCAGTGTAGGGCAACAGGACCAGCCTCAGCTGTAGCTTCATCAAGCTGCTGAAGAAGGTGAGCAAAACCACTTCCTTGGGAAGAAAATCAAATTCAAGATAACAGACTTCCTTCAACTTTAGCGTTGTTTCAACCTCGCATAAAAGTAAGAACAAACCCAAACTTTTCTCCAAAAATACAATGTAAGCAAAAATGCTGTGGGGCAGCAAGCCAGACTTCAAACAGCCCTAAAATGTCCTTTGCCTACACACCAGACAGTTCAAGGAAGCCGAAAAGTGCCCACAGGAAGATTTTGTATGGGAACTTTAACTTCCCATTCCGTTTGACTTTTGGTCTTTAAAATACAGGTCAAATCAATGAATTTAATGAAGGCCGGTTAACACAATGGCTTTGCCTTGCATTTTGACCCACATAAAGGGGAGGCAGTCCGGGGCACAAAGCTTCAGCAGAACTTTAAGTGGTTAGTACACAAACGTGACAGAACGTTTAGAATCTCAGAGACTTGGGAGACCTATTGACAAGCAGTTAAAAGTATTTGAAATAACCGCATGAATGAACTTTGATAAGGTAGCACTATTGTCTTCCATTGTCTCTTTCTCTTCATATGAAAACTCCCCCAAAAGAACAAGAGTCAATGAATGTGAAATGTAGTGTCAGTTTTACTGGACTCTGGACGCCTTTGAGCACTGTGACTTTTTGTGGCGAGTTCATGCTATTTAAAAGTATTCTTCCCTCTGAGTTTCAACTCTTGCAAATGGTGACTTCTCAGTTCACTACCCACCCAAGTCTTTTCCAACTGCTTTCACGCCATGAATAGCTCTTTAAGTTAAAAGCAGTGAAGATTAATTTCAGTATTTTTGCTTCTTCTTGACACTTGGGTTTTTCAAGACAGATGCCTGGTCCCTCGGCCCTTGGCTCAGTGGAGGGGGTGAGGGTGGAACAGAGCAGGAAGGAGGCCTGTTCTTCTGCAACCTAAAGATGACAAGATCATGGGCAGGCAGCTCCACTCCAGAAATCCGCTGAATCACCTTCTGACCTGGAAGAGAGGAGGAAACAAACAAAATCTGACTAAGTAACAAATTTTAAAGAAATGTGGGGGCAAGAGAATAGGGTGGGGGGAGGGGTGTCAGCCCCAAATAACTCCTTATGAATTCCTGTGAGCCAATGTCTCCATTCCAGGAAAGGCCTGTCTCCAAGGATCATCTCTACCTGTCTTTCTATATTTTTTTCATCAGCAAACATCCATTTTTCCAAGCTGTGCCTAAAACACCAGTTCCCGGAGGCTCCTCCATTGTTTGAAACATCCTCTCCCATCCGTAAGTTGTGTGGAAACAGTGGTGGGACGCAGACAGTCTACAAAGGCCCTGTCTAAAGAGCCATGTGTTGGTTTCACAGGGTTTCATAGTTCTAAGATTTGCTAAATATGCTTTGGGGGGTTTTCTCAGTAAATCTCTATAGCTAGATTTTATTGTATTTTACCCTTTTGTCTGTTTTTTGTGTGTGTGTCTGAAATTTCTCCCTTATTCATTGACCAGTAACTTTCTGTCACCCATCTTTGACTTTTCTCCTTACATCTGCATTTAAGCTGTCATTTACTTCTGCCATTCCCTCCTCTCAATATCTGACAGCCAAAGCCTCCATGCGCTTTTATCCCTTTGTGTTTGCATTATGACATAACCTGTGCAAAGTGGCCCAGCTCCCCAATTCTTGTATGTAAAATTTGCAACATTTTTTGAGACGGGTCAGTGCCCATTTTTGGGATCCTTTTCTTTATCTGAGTACCGTGTTAAAACTTTTTGCAGATGTGGCCTATTCAGGAGCAGGCTGCGGCTGCATGCAGAGATGGGGAAAAGAAGAAAAGGCCTTCCTATTTTGTGATTGCCATAGTAACTCAAACATTGCCAGTGTGTTCGCTGGTCCGGTCAGCCACAGCCCGGGAGCTTGATTTCCTGTGCAATCAAGCCCTCTACTGGAGATCATGGCTCGTGTGACACGGGGCTACACAGAGGACAGTGTGCTTGTTAGGCCTGAAATTAACCATTTCACTTTAAAATAATACCCATTTGTATCCATTTTGTTCAACATAACAACAGCTGCTGTCCCTGGAATGACAGACTTGCCTTTTAAACCAAAGCTTCATATGACATTTATGAATGAGGCCAGTTCCATTCATTTGCGGTTTGAATTCACAGTAGTTATTTTTGCTGTTTTTTTTTCCCTTCCCCGGCATATGGGTGAAATTCAACATTATTCAAGTAATTATATACACAGTTCATGAGGAGGAAAAAGCCTGCTTTGTTTGTGTCATCTCTTTTAAACTAGTTAGTGGGCTTTAGTTCTTTTTTCTGAAGAAGGCAAAATATAGAAGACGAATTGATGGTAACTTTAAACATGCTGATTACCTCAAAATAGTGAGAGAGAACACAAGAAGAGGCAATGCTGTCACCGGGTTTTGTTTATTCAATTTTTTTTTTTTTTTTTTGGATAAACAACAAAAAGCATCCATCCAAGCCACTCACTGGGAAAGCAGCAGTGAAATTCTGGGCAGAACCCTCCTGCTAAAGCCTTAAAAACGACAGTTCTGCGTTCTTGTTGTGCCTGCCAAGTGCCCAGGGCCCAGAAAGGTGAACAAGACTGCAGGGCATTACCCAGGTGAAGATGCCTGATTCGGGATAAAAGACAAAATGGCAGGCCTTTCAGGACACGCTGCAGTTTTACAATATCGCGAGTACTAAAAAAATTGACCTTTAGTCACCACGTTAACCCATAGATGCCGTGCACTGAGGATGCATGAATAACATCCCCATGAATGAGCAGCACCATTGATGGTGCTTTTCTTCCTGCTCCTTCTCCTCCCCGTTCTCCTCACTGGTCATCGTCCTCCTCCTCCTCATCATCTCTCTCATCATCATCAGAGTCCCCAAACTCTGGCAGAAGATATCTCTTCTACACACTTTTTTATATCATATCTCTAAAAACCTTCTATCCCCGCTTGAGAATTGGGGAAGTAACAGGAAATTAAACTATTTGCACCTAATTCTCAATTTGTAAATTTACTTCAGCTAACACGAATTTCACCCTATGAATTTAATGTCCCTTAAACATACTCCCCTAACCTGAAAATAAAAAGGACCTGAAAGGATGATTTTCATCATCTGTACATTTCAATTTCTCTCGACATGTAAAAACATGCTTATAAAATTAAAACATGTGTCTTGAGTCACACGGTTAGGACAAGTTATTCCAGCCTCCCTTTGTAGCCCCGGTTTGTAGAAAACAGGCTTGAAAAGCAGCATTAGTGGGACCTGGAGCGATGGAAATGATCTTTCTTTGGGATCCATGGAAATTGTTTTCTCACTCTTTTGAAGTTATCTATTCTATAGAAAAATGATCATAGCAACACAAACTATAATTTTGGGAAGGAAAAATTATGTTCTTAAATTCACATAGTGGTTTCGATTTGTGTAAGAAATTGATAAAGCATATTATATAGTTAAGCAACAATGAATGATGAAGATTCCACTCATCAGAGAAAGTGTGTGTGTGTGTGTGTGTACACACATACAATGTATCTAGATTACAGTAAGTCAGGGATAAAGTCTACGGTAGAAACTATTCTATATATATATTTTAAATGTATTTATTTTGAGACGGAGTCTCGCTCTGTCACCCAGGCTGGAGTGCAGTGGCTTGATCTCGACTCACTACAAGCTCTGCCTCCTGGGTTCACGCCATTCTCCTGCCTCAGCCTCCCGAGTAGCTGGGACTACAGGTGCCCGCCACCACGCCCGGCTAATTTTTTGTATATTTAGTAAAGATGGGGTTTCACCGTGTTAGCCAGGATAGTCTCGATCTCCTGACCTCTGATGCACCTGCCTCGGCCTCCCAAAGTGCTGGGATTACAGGCGTGAGCCACTGCGCCCGGCCAAAACTATTCTATATCTTAAGTGCTTAGAGATGAGTTTGGCACAAGGTAAATACCATAAAGTGGGAGTTATTTTGCGTTATTCTAGTAATTTTATCTATTAATTTATTCAAAATTCACATAACGCCAAAATGGGATGGGGAACACTAATAAAAGTAAACTCTCCAACAACTTATTGCTTAAGAACCAATGGGATTCTTAAATTAGTTTTTAAGTATGTACACATAACAGCTATTACTTCATTCATTCATTCATTCATTCATCCATTCACTTATCAGAAATGTAAAGACTATTTCAGTGTAGCACAGTGCTGGGCACTGAGGCCAAAAGATAAAAAATAGCCCAGAGATTCCCAGAGCAGGCACTGCCGTGGGGATACAACAAAATGAGAAGACCTGCCCCAGTGACAGGGGACCTGCCAGGATAGAGTGTGGTCAAAATAGAGTGCCTGAGTGAGGAGAGGAAGAACCTTACTCAGCTAAAACTGGATGAGGATGCCGTGTGGTATTTGGATTGTTGAAGAGGAAGAGATGACAGGAATGAGAGAAGGAAGTACTCTAGGTAGATGAAAGCAAGTTGCAAAAGCCTAAAGCAAAGATTTATTGCATTCCTATTATAAGTAAGTTACTTCGTTAATAGAATAAAAAAATTAATCAGTCTGTGCCCTCAAATGACTCCCAAGCTGCCTTTATATGTCTAATAAGGAAAAAATTCCATTTCAAACCAAGTAGAAACTGTCTTTGGGTTTTCTATAGCCTGGCTAACCTGCACTCATTGACACGATTGAGGATGAACTATGATCAGTCCTAACTACAGCCTCTCTTTTGCTCTCTGCAATTTGAAAACATGCCATGGGCCCTCTGAGATGTCCAGTCTACGTGATGTGTGTGTCCTCTGTGGTATAAAGGCCTCGTTCTGATGAGGCCTTAGGGAAGAGCCTTGGGAAGGACTATATTTCTGACACACTGGCGAAACCTCGGGAACGCATTGGGAATATTGCCAAGGCCAGCAGCCAGGCAAGAGGGAAGAGCAGCTCACAGCGTGGAACTGGAGTGCTTTTCTTTTTCCTGATGTGGCCTTGCCTCTTAGCTAGTGCTTCCCTCTGTCATAGATCCTGTCCTCCCATGCCCCAGCTTTCCACCCCACCCACACCCTACATTTCTGTACTCAGAACCTCCTCAGTACACACATAGCTGCAATAAATACTATTCTCAACTTGTGAATGCGTTGTTTTGTTAGCTTAAGTTCACTTGGTTAGCCCAGCTATATCAGCCTTACTGCAGGACTCTGGCAGACGATATCACTTCTACACATTCTTCATCTCATAGCACCAAAAGCCCTCTATCCCATCTTGAGCACTGGGGAAGCAATAAGGAATCCACCTGTTTGAGCCTAATTCCCATTTGTAAATTCACTTCAGCTAACAACAGGAATTTGACTGTGAATTCAATGCCACTTAACCAGTCCTATTCTGTGCTCAGGATGGGTTGAGACTATGGGATGGAGGGCTAGACAGGAGCTTGAAGAAGTATAGAAATGGACTCTGTAATCAACTTTCACACTTCCTTTCACAGACTTATGGACATTGTAACTTAAATAACAGCGTGGGTCGTTACTTGTGTAATCTCCATTCCTCTCACTAGAATGTACGCTTGGTAACGGAAAGCTGCCTGGCCTGTTCTCTGCTGTGTAGCCAGGGCTGAGCAAAGTGCCAAGAAGACAGTGGTCACTCAAAAACTAGTTGTTGAATGGACGAGTGTATGCATCTGTCAACAACCACCATTGCAAACTCACTGGGATCCTTCCAGCAGCCACACGGCCACCTCTTATCCCAAGTGAGACTGTCTGTGGACATAACAGATGTGCACCCAGGTATTTCTAGTGCCACCTGCTATAATAGAAGGGTATTGTCCAGTATCTCTCCATTTCCTCCTGGAATCAGGAAAATACATGGTTTTCCCTACTCTTCATGCTTTCTCTAGTCCTTTGCTCCTCTGTTCCCATCTGTCCTATACTCTGGCAGGTCAGTGGCTGTGACATATAAGATCAGAAGAGTCTATACATTTTGAAAATTCTTACTCATCTACATTATCTTGAGAACAGTGATTTTCAACTCTGGAAGCACATAAACATCACCTGGCAGAGTCTCCACCAACTCCTGATACCCAGTTGCACTCTAGGCCAATGAAATCGGAAGCTCTGGAAGCTGGGCCCAGGACACAATATTTTTTAATGCTCTGCAGATGATTCCAACATGTAGCAAATGTTGAGAACCCCATCTAGCAGACAGTCATAACCTCTTCCTCCTGGAGGGCCGTAAGGAGGGAAGTGCTCCAAATTCATCTTCACATTCGCAGATGATGCTTAGATGTTCCCAGGTTCCTGTTCTGAGCTTGACCCACAGATCACAGCCTTTACACACTCGTGGGAACCTGGTGGTGACAGGTGGCAGGCAGGGACCAGAGATCCTGAAATAAAAAATTGCTCAATCTCATAGCAATCAGAGAAATGCAAATTAAAGCAATAATAAGATTCCAGTTTTTGCCCATTTGTTTATCAAAAATGGCTGATACCATACAGGGCTGGCAGTGGTACAGGAAGGAGTATTCTCCACAGGATCAGACTATAAGTTACTATATCGTTTTTGAAACATAAGCTGTCAATATTTTCTAAATATTAAAGTTTAAAATGGGTCTGACTTTCTGAAACAGAAATCCCATTTCTAGAAATATGTGTCAGAAATAAATGTATAGAGTGCATCATGGCTTGTGATAGCCAAAAGGGAATCTAATGTGTACCAATGGGATATATACAGTTCATTAATATTATGTGGTATTTTGCTGCTATTAAGAAGAATGAAGGAAACTCTCGTATATGAATTGACCTTGAGGGATATTCATGTTATACATTGTTTAAGTGAAAAACTGAAATTACAGAATTATAGATAGGATTCCATTCATCTAAGGATAATGAACAAGCCTATCCCCACCTGTATGTGTTTGTATAGAAAAATGTGGAAGAATAAGCTCCAAGTTGGTGATAGCTATTAAAAGGGGGTAGGGTAAGATTATTAATTCCACTTTAGCACTTCTATGCACTGTTTGAATTGTGACAATGAGTATCTCTCACTCTTGTAATTCAGATTTCTGAAATACATGGACTGGGCACGGGGGCTCATGTCTTCAATCCCAGCACTTTGGGAGGTTGAGGCAGGCAGATCACTTGAGGCCAGGAATTCAAGACCAGCCTGGACAACATAGCTAGATAAAAAATAAAAAAATTAGCTGGGTGTGGTGGTACATACCTGTAGTTCCACTTACTCTGGGGGCTGACACAGGAGAATCACTGGAGCCCAGGAGTTTGAGGCAACCGTGAGCAATGATTGCACTACTGCACTCCGGCCTGGGTGACAGTGAGACCCTGACTCTTTAAAACAAAGAAAGAGGAAATGTTGAGAGACATTCAAGAAGACCTGAGTAAATAAATAGACTACACCAGGAAAACAATCATTCCCAACATGTACAACTGCCAAACCCAGAGCTAAGCACCAAGTGGGAAGAGGCACAGGGTAGAAAGAGAAGACATAGCTCTTAAGAGTTTTAGAGTTTTGGCCGGCGCGGTGGCTCAAGCCTGTAATCCCAGCACTTTGGGAGGCCGAGACGGGCGGATCACGAGGTCAGGAGATCGAGACCATCCTGGCTAACACGGTGAAACCCCGTTTCTACTAAAAAATACAAAAAATTAGCCGGACGCGGTGGCGGGTGCCTGTAGTCCCAGCTACTCGGGAGGCTGAGGCAGGAGAATGGCATAAACCCCGGAGGCGGAGCTTGCAGTGAGCTGAGATCCGGCCACTGCACTCCAGCCTGGGTGACAGAGCGAGACTCCGTCTCAAAAAAAAAAAAAGAGTTTTAGAGTTTTAGGTGGTTCTTAGCCTCCTCTTGTGGAAAGTGGATATAATAATAGCATGGACCCCAAGGAGGTGTTGTAAGGCTAAAGGAGATGATGCATGCACGGCAGAGATTCACAGCAGTCGCTTGATGAATGTGGACTGTGGTGGGGATAGTCAGGATGATCGTTTATATAGTTGAGCCAATTCAGAAGTACACATAGATTAGGCTTCCATTTTCATCTAGGAATAACAAACCACCCTGACCACAGGATGCATTTGTTTACCTGGCCAATATGGAAGAATATACTCAAAATTAGGAATAGTGGTTAAAAGGGGGATGGATTTAGAGTTTTATTGGGTTTAGAGTTCTAAGATTCTGTGATTAGAAGCCTTCAGTGAGTTGGGAGGTCATTTGGTTTGTGGCCTCTCTCCCCAAAATTTCCCGAGGGAGCTATGAAATGGGCCTTTTCTCCCTGGTGTGGATTAGCTGTGAGAAGCAGATGATTATACCTTGTAAAGCCTGAAGCCATTTGTTTAGGAGCTAGACATTTCCGGGAACGTGGTGGGGGAAGAAGCAAATGAAGGAAGGTGATGCAAAAGTGACCTTTGGGGCTGGGGGTATAGCCAGAGAGGCAATAAGACAAGCTCGGGAGGAAGACCATCTCAAGACCGGGACACAGAGGCGCAGACCTGCTGGATCTCCACTGAGCAGAGGCAGCTGTTTGTAATCCAGCTCACCTGGACTTCCCAGGCTGTGGGTACTCATGAGGTCCCTGTAAGAGGAAACAGGTGCAAAAGGTCATTGCACCACCTGCAGACAAGGGGGCTGGGCATCAAGGGTGGGAGAGTCTCACCTGGGCTCACATTCAAGTCTGTTCTTTCTGGGGCCACCTGCACCCTCACGTCCCAGCTGCCTCTCCTGAGGAGCTCCTGGAGTGGGCTGCAGGCTGCTCACCAGGCACAGCGAATCCCTACCATGCTGCATATGCCTTGGCATCCTCACCAATGCAATGAACTGTTAGGTAGCAGGGCTGCATGGTGATGGTCAAG
Source organism: Piliocolobus tephrosceles (assembly GCF_002776525.5). Classification (NCBI taxonomy): domain Eukaryota; kingdom Metazoa; phylum Chordata; class Mammalia; order Primates; family Cercopithecidae; genus Piliocolobus; species Piliocolobus tephrosceles. Next base: position 88,193,194 of record NC_045455.1, read on the forward strand.
GCAGGCAGGACCTCAGCAGAGAGCAGGGATTTTCAACACAGGACTCCACAGAGGGGCCTCAGGGCCCATCAGTTTGAAGGACTCTTTGCTGAGGGAAGGGAGCAGGAAGAGCCCCAGTGTCTGATGCAACAGAAAAGCTTTCCCTCATCCTACGTCAGGATCCACATTCGACTTCCTTCGTGCAAAAGCTTCCTCTGCTAAGCGTAAGTTTGCAATCTTATGGTACCTACTTGACTTAACTGGAGGGAAGTCCAGACACTGACTTATTGTGGCTTTAGGGGAAGGCTCTGCAACTTCCCAGATCTTTCTCACGGAGGGCCTAAGGCCTAACCTGTTACCGACAGAACACTTAATTCTTTCAGTGATCAATACTACAGGCATGCTTCTTTGTATGCTCTGCCTTCTCTTTAAACAATTATTTACTTTTTAAAAATTGGGGTAAAATAGACATAAAATTTACCATTTCACCATTTTTAAATGTACAGTTTCGTGGCATTGAGTATATTCACATCGTTTTACAACCATCACCACCATATGTCTCTAGAATTCTTTTCAACTTGCAGAACTGAAACTCTGCACCCATTAAACAACAACTGCCCATTCTCCTCTGCTGCCAGACCCTGGCAGTCATCATTCTGTTTTCTGTCTCTATGAAGTTGACTGCTCTAGGTACCGCATGTAAGTGGAATTATATGGTACTGGTCCTTTTGTGACTGACTTATTTCTCTGAACCTAATGTCTTCAAAGTTCATCCATGTCATGGCATCTGTTAGCATTTATTTCCCTCTTGAGGCTAATATTCTGTTAGAATTTCTTTCCCTCTTAAGTCTAATATCCCACTGTATACATATGCTGTGTTTTGTTATTCATTCATCTGTTGATAGACACTTGGGTTTCTTCACCTCTTGGCTATTATGATAGTGCTACAAGGTTCATGGGTGTCCATTTGCTTACTTTTTTTAAAAAATTTTATTTATGTTTTTTGAGATGGAGTCTCGCTCTGTCTCCCAGGTTGGAGTGCAGTGGCATGATCTTGCCTCACTGCAACCTATGCCTCCTGGGTTCAAGCGATTCTCCTATCTCAGCCTCTCGAGTAGCTAGGATTACAGGCGCACACCACCTCACCCAGCTGATTTTTGTATTTTTAGTAGAGATGGGGTTTCGCCATATTGGCCAGGCTGCTCTCAAGCTCCTAACTTCAGGTGATCCACCAGCCTCGGCCTCCCAAAGTGCTGGGATTACAGGCATGAACTACCGCGCCCGGTCCATCTGCTTACTTTTAAAGCAGATTTCTATAACCACTTATGGCCCCATTCCCCACCCCTAGCATGTAACCAACAAAAGAACACTTAGTTCTTTTAGTGATCAATACTACAGGCAGTCTTTTTCGGCCAGTCTAATCTACCTTCCCTCAATGTGGTCTTCCTCTTCCAAATCTGACCTTCACAGCTCTCATGGTCTGAGCCATCCCCAGCCTGGCACAGGAGGACCTCAAGGGGCCTGTGAGGTTCCTCCACAGGTTCTCTCCAGCAGGCCCATGGCCACCTCCTCCTTCCCTGCCTTGGTTACCATATCGTCCCTGTTCCCAGCCAGCCGGGGACTGCTCAGTGCAGAAAGGTAGCAGCATTTTCCCAGGCTAGTTTACTAACCCAGATGAAAGGAACCCATAGAATTCACAGGCAGAAACAGAGTATTTTTTAAAAATGTAACCCTAAAACTATCACAACTAGATGAGGAGACGGGAGTGAATCCACTCCCAACTCTTCTCCTTTTTTCTTTTTTCCTTTTTTTTTTTTTTTGCTTCTGCAAAAGCCACAAAAGGGTTAAATACTTTGCCACGAGGTGGGATAACTTGTCAAATCTGCGGTGCCTTGATTGTCTGACACCCGCACTGTGTGGGATGCCCCAGCTCCTTTGTTGGTTATAATGGCGCATCTTCATTATTGTTCTAATACTCCTTTAAAAAAACACCCTAATCTTTCTCTGGTGCCAATGACAGCCCCAGTGCGGGGACGTTTTATTTCTCTCCCCTCTGTCCTTCCCTGAACCCCCTATTGTTGCCATAGTCACGATGGGGTGATAGTGCCGGGGCAGGGCAGTTTCTGTACTGTACCGCCCTGAGCTTATTGTTTAAATCTGTATTATTCCACTGTTCTGAAGATTTACATTTTTAATGGCTCATTTATGTAATCCCATAAATAAAGTAGCGAAAAAAGCATCCCACACAAATGAGTGAATCGGAGTTTGAAAAAGGCCCCTGAAGCGGGTCACTCAGGGTCTCAGCTGCGGGGCCTTGATTGGTGTGGTCGGTGTTAGCCAGGGTGGCAGTGGGCTTAAGACCACCCAGTCAGCGCCCAAATGGAGCATTACCAAGGAATAGCGGGATGGTGCTGGAGTTCAATCTCCCCTATTTATCAGAGAACACAGTTCTACTGCGAAATCCATTTTAGTCTGAGACTCATTTACCTTATTGCTTTGACAGCTGCACCTCTCTCTGGCAGAGAAGTTTCTACGATTAGCTTTTTCCCTCCTAGCAGCTGATGTGTGTTTTCCCTGCCCCTCCTTTCTTCTTCTTCTCAACCAATATATTCCTGGGGCTGCTAAATTTTTCTCTAAAGAGCCTGTGAATTCAAGCACCTGCCTCAAGAATGTATTTGCCACACTGAACAGAGATATAGTTGGAACAATTCACTGCTAGGCTTCCCTCCACCAGTTTCTCTCTTCATCCTCCCTCCCCCGGATGAAAAGCCTTAGTGAACCTTAGCTCCTTTGGGGAAGTTTGTGCTAATTAAGCACAGACGAAGAAAATGGCCAAAACATAACTGAGTCGGCATGTCTAATACTCTTTCCCAGGTCTCTGCCCAGCTTCGAGGCAGACCTATAAATCCCTGTTCTTGACAGAGTGCTTGGTTCTGGGATGCTTGTTTAACAGTCACTAGAAACATTTTTGCTTTAGAATATTACAGCAAAGCGTGACCATGGGATCGGAGTCCTCTGTCTGTATCTGTCTTGCCTCCCTGTGTCTTTGCAGTGGTCTCTGTGTGTGATTGTCAGTCAGAAACACATAGTTGATAGTTTGCAAGTGGTCTGGGACCAAAGCCATAGAAATACAGAGGAATTGTAAAGTGCTCTAAATGCACATAAATGTCATAGTGTATCCAAATACAGTCAAAATTAAATTGATGAAAACAGTAGTCTCAAAGCAAGAGAGCCATCAAATCTCAATTTTCTTATTTTCTCACCGCGGAAAATGACTTTTAAACTTTGCAAGGATTTTAATCCACAATCCCTACCTCGGGGGGTTTATTCGCATAAAGAGAAATGCGTTTTTTCCTCTTACGTCTTCTTAGACGGGAAAGTGCTGTGTAAGTCAAAGAAGCAACCATAGGATTGGTTGTCCATTTCTCCCAAGAAGGCCAGGGAGGCTGGGTGGCAGAAGCCCCATAATGGGAGTCAGATGCCAGGGCTTGGGTCTGGTGAACGCAGCCTTGGCGGGGAGCCTGAGGCAAGCCCCCCATTCTCCAGAATGCGGGTCCTGAGAAGTCGGCAGGAACTTCTGTCTGTCCACTGCCGTATTCCCACTACCTGGAATGATGCCTCACATGTGACAAATGACACACGACGCATGACAGTGGTATTGACTGCCAGACTGAGGGAAGAATCTATCTGAGCCTCACCCTAGTCTTTTGTGAAGCCCGTCTCTGAGTGTGGTCATGAAAACCTGAGGAGGCCGGGTGCGGCGGCTCACGCCTGCAATCCCAGCACTTTGCGGGGCTGAAGTGGGTGGATCACCTGAGGTCAGGAGTTCGAGACCAGTCTAACCAACATGGTGAAACTCCATCTGTACTAAAAATATAAAAAATTAGCTGGGCGTAGTGGTGCATGCCTGTAGTCCCAGCTACTCAGGAGGCACAGGCAGGAGAATCACTTGAACCTGAGAGGCGGAGGTTGCAGTGAACCGAGACCATGCCACTGCAGTCCATGCTGGGCGACAGAGCAAAACTCCGTCTCAAAAAAAAAAAAAAAAAAGAACAGAAAAGAAAGAAAAGAAAACCTAAGGAAATGCTGTATGTGAATGCCCCTCCGAGTGCATCAAGAGAATATCTAAATGTGAGTTATTATTCACAGTGATGAGCACCTCAGGAGAAGCGACAGAAGCTAATCTTTTCATTAGACGTTCCATGTTTTACAATATTTCCCTTGGGAGCCTTTAAGCCTCACTAATGGGGTGATGATCATTCCATAAAAGACAGAAGGAAATTCCACACTGTTCTGCCTTTCATTTTCAAAGGTGATGCTATTTTTTTAAGCCTCATTACTGGAGATGAATTCGCCCTGAACCTTCTACAAGTTCTGATTAGTCCTCTTTATGATCATAACCCAATAGGGAGCTGAGATCATTGTTTGTGGCTTAAAGAAGAGTTTCAGGCAAAGACGTGGAGGTGTGTCATTTAAAAATGTATTATTTACAGAAATTGACTTCATGGTCCTGATCTTTTTACAGTGAGTTCTGATTAGTCAAGCTAAAATAACTAACTAGTTCATATGAAATTAGCATTAATACACTTGAATTTAATAGATTGGAAAAACGGTTAGTCTGAGGAAAACCACGCTTCATTTCTCTACACTTACACAGAACCCTGCTGACACCAGATGTGGGACATTTTCCCCATACCCCAAGCAATTCTCCAGCAGACACCAAATGGGTATACTATAATTCAATTCAATTCTGACTCTGCCTACCTGGAAGTAGCATTAGATCCCACAGGTTAAAGGGCTCAGTCCTACAAGACTGTCCTCTCTTCAGATGCCAACTGCAAGTCCCAGACTGGGCCTGTGCTGCTGACAGACTGGCTATAAATTGGGGTTCCCAGGACCCCCTCCACAGGTTCAGTTAATTTGCTAGGAGGGCTCACAGGACTGAGGAAACACATTAACTGATTTATTGTAAAGGATATTATAAAGAATACAGGTGAACAGCCACGTGGAAGAGATGCCCAGGGAAAGGATGTGGAAAGGGTTCGAAGTTTCCAGGCCTTCTCCAGGTGCACGACCTTCCCAGCACCTCCAAGCATTCATGTATCTGGAAGTTCATTAAACCTTATTGTTCAAAAAATTTTATAGGGCTTAAGCTCCAGCTGCCCTCCACCCACTTTGGTGGGTGTGGCTGGAAGTTCCAACCCTCCAATCACTTGATCTTTCCAGTGACCAGCTCCATTTTGAGGCTACCTAGGGACCCCAGCCTAACTCACCTCATTAGCATAAGCTGAGGCGTGATCCAAAGCAGGTTATCATGAATAACAGAAGACATCCAAGTCGCTCAGGAAGTTCTTAGTTTTAGGAGCTCTGTGCCAGGAAACAGGGACAAAACCCGAATATATTACTTATTATATCAGGGATAACTTGCGAAGGCTGCCACATAAACTTGGACACAGATGAGAGACACTTCCTCACCAGTCCACCAGAGCCTGGGGCTTTATGACTCAGTTTCCCTTACTAGATCCATGGCATTAATTCCATCATGCCTCACTTCCCTTCTCATTTCCAAGCCACCCAGGCCATTCATCACCATAGGGGTTCTTGTCCCCATAGGGTCCTATAATCACCTAATGCTGTGGCTTTCAAACTCTTCTCACTCCAACCCACAATAAGAAATGGATTTTATGTCTATAGCCAGTACACACACACACACACACACACACACACACACACACACAACAAAAAATAATTTTACAAAACAAATTTATCTAAACCTTAGCCAATATTATGCTCTTATATTTTCTGCTCTTTTATATACATTCTCTTTTAGTTTTTTTAAAGGTCAATCACGTCCCTTGAAAGTGATTCACATGACCCGGCACGGTGGCTGACGCCTGTAATTCCAGCACTTTGGGAGGCCGAGGCGGGCGGATCACAAGGTCAGGAGTTCGAGACCAGCGTGGCCAATATGGTGAAACCTCGTCTCTACTAAAAATACAAAAATTAGCTGGGTGTGTTGGCGGATGTCTGTAGTCCCAGCTACTCAGGAGGCTGAGGCAGGAGAATCGCTTGAACCTGGGAGGCGGAGGTTGTAGTGAGCCGAGATTCGGCCACTGCACTCCAGCCTAGGAGACAGAGAGAGACTCTGCTGTTTCTCTTGGATGCAGACTTTCTTCTCCCACTCACAGTATATCACACATTCCTTGTGACCTGCTTGACTCTTGCCTCCATCTTCCTTCCAACTCCCAGCTCCTTTGACACGCATACCAGCAGCTTTCGTCATCAGCCACCCCTCCTTCTCCTTGTCATCTACCAATCTCCCCATTCCTGTCCCTTATTTCTTGAAGATTATGGCCTTTGAGACACGGTTTTCTCTCCATAGGTACTACTGCATCGTGCTGAGAAATTCCAGCATCTATGTCAATAATACATACAAGGCATTGACCTCTCCTTGTTGTCTTCACTTCCCAGGATCTCTCCTCATCCTCACCAAGAACTGCACCACCTGCTAAATCACACTTCCCACTCACGGCTCCTTTCCCCTTCAGCAGGTCACTTACTCCAGTACTGGGCACCCCAACATTTTCAACCCAAGCAAGACCTCCAACTTACTGACTTTAATGCTCTCTGTCAATCATTTTCACCAGGTCCTTCTCCAGGGTAGAGTCAATGTTTTATTTTATTTATTTACTTTTTTCTGAGACAGGGTCTTTCTCTATCACTCGAGCTGGAGTGCAGTGGTGTGATCATGGCTTACTTCAGCCTTGAACTCCCAGGCTCAAGTGATCCTGTTACCTCAGCCTCCCAGGTAGCTGTGACTACAGATGCATGCAACCATGCCTGGCTAATTTTTAAATTTTTTGCAGAAATGGGGTTTGGCGATGTTTCCCTGGGCTCAAGCCATTTTTCCACCTTGGCTTCCCAAAGTGCTGGGATTACAGGTGTGAGCCACCAAGCCCTGCTGAGTCTATGCTTTAGACCCTTGACCTCCCTACCCCTCCATTATAACTACCTGCAGGGAAAAGCAAACTGGTGAGATCCAGCTTTCTGCCATCTGTGGACTGGTGCCTGAGCAGCTGAATGTGACTTCAAGAGGACACATGCCGTGCAGACAATTCTCACTTTGGCAAGTGGCACTGCCCAGCCATCTCATCCCTTGTCTTTATCAACTTAGATTTCTGCTGCCTAAGGTGGCGGTTTCACACATTCTCTCTTCAGTCTCAGACTTCCCCGTCCTACACACACACATCAACCCTGATATTGATCTACCTCCATATTTCACTGAAGAATGAAAGCAGATGATACATACCTCAGCTTCCTATCTTCAAATTTTTCAGCATGCCCTACCTGTATCCACATATGTTGCCTTTCCTCTATTCCCACAGGCTGTCCCAGAATCCCACTCTCTCTCATCATTTTAGGGACTTGGCTCTGAAACTCCCCTCTTCTCTTGCACTATCAATTTCTGCTTCTCTGAGGGACTGTTTCAGCCCACATATATGCTGTTGTAGTGCTCACCTGAAAAAACAGAAAGGAGTCACCTGACTCCACGCTTCTTTCAGCTGCCACTCAAAATTTTGGTTTTCTTTTATAGCAACTTTCAAGTTTCCTGTTTTACTGTTTTTACACCTTATCTCCTACTTTCTCTTTCAACAACTCCAGTCAGGCTTTCATCTTCACTTCGCCACAGATAGCACTCTCATCAAGGTTATCAGTGCCCTCCATCTTGCCCAAATCAAAGGTCTATTCTCTGTCCTCTACAAAACCAGTTTGGCACACAGTAGGCACTCAATCAATATTTGTTGGCTGGGCATAGTGGCTCACGCCTGTAATCCCAGCACTTTGGGAGGCCAAGGTGAGTGGATCACTTGAGGTCAGGAGTTGGAGACCAGCCTGGCCAACATGGCGCAACCCCATCTCTACTAAAACTACAAAAATTAGCCGGGCATGGTAGCCCACACCTGTAATCTCAGTTGGGGAGCTGAGGCAGGAGAATCACTTGAACCCAGGAGGTAGAGATTGCAGTGAGCTAAGATTGTGCCACTATACTCCTGCCTAGGCAACAGAGTGAGACTCTGTCTCAAAAATAAATAAATAAATAAATAAATTAATTAATTAAATAAATACTTGTTGAATGAATAAATGTAACTCCATCTTATTTGTATACTGAATTCATGGTTGAGGCATTACAAAAATAGATGAAATTCAATGTCTATGTCAGGCTAATAAATTTTCTTGTACTGATCCACTTAGAAAGTTTTGTGTATATTTTAACCATATCAGCTTTTTTTTTTTTTTTTTGACGAAGTCTTACTCTGTCGCCCAAGCTGGAGTTCAGTGGTGCAATCTCGGCTCACTGCAAGCTCCACCTCCCAGGTTCAAGTGATTCTCCTATCTCAGCGTCTCGAGTAGCTGGGACTACAGGCACGTGCCACCATACCCAGCTAATTTTTGTATTTTTAGTAGAGATGTGGTTTCACCAGTTCGGCCAGGCTGGTCTCAAACTCCTGACCTCATGATCTGCCTGCCTTGACCTCCCAAAGTGCTGGGACTACAGGCATGAGTCACTGCATTCAGCCCCCATATCAGCTTTTTACGTGGAAATCCCTATGACTCCTCACTTTGCAAAATTTCAAAAGGATTTTTTCTTTGTAACATTTCAACTTAAATGCGAACCTTTGAGGACAAAAGAGTACTAGTTGGACACATGAGCATGTCTAATTTTTAAATTGGACCTCAATTACACAGAATTTGACTAACCATAATCCAGAGGTCAAGATAATTTTTTTTTTCTTTTTTTTAAGGGATGGGGTCTTTCTCTGTTGGGAGTGCAGTGGCGCAATCATAGTTCACTGCAGCCTCAAACTCCTGTGCTCAAGTGATTCTCTTCCCTCAGCCTCCCGATTAGCTGGGACTAAAGGCACATGCCACCACGCTTGGCTAATTTTCTTTAGTTCTTGTAGAAATGAGGTCTTGCTATGTGGCCCAGGCTGGTCTTGAATTCCTGGGCTCAATTGATCTTCACATCTCGGCCTCCCAAAGTGCTTGGAATACAGGCATCAAGATACTATCATTATTGTCCATGCTATGTTCTGCTTTAATTAATTAATTAATTAATTACTCAGGTCTCACTGATGCAAGAATCATTCATAAATCTACTGCCAAACAATAAAATTATCATGTGCTGATTTGACATATAAATTGTTCTAGTCATGGATTATAAGAAAAGAGGAAGAAAGGAAGGAACTGATACTGTATTTGTACTTTGCATTAGACTCCATTCTGGATACTTTATTTGCATTATTTAATCCTCACAGTAACTCTGAAAAATCAGCATTATTATCTCCAGATTCCAGATGAGAACACCGGCTCAGGAAGATTATTCATCCAAGTTCTTCTAGGAAGTGCTAAAGCTGGAATTCAGATTTCATTTTGTCCCAATTTATAGCGTAAACTCATTGGCCCTGGAGGCGGAGGGGTAACAACACACAGAAGATGGTTTGCCTGGCACATCTGCGACTCAGCCTGGCTGTCCCATGTCAACTGCCTTGCTAGGACTGAGATATCTTAATGCCAAGAGAGCATAAAGATTTAAAAACTGCTTTTCTATAATATATGATATAAAATGTAATAAAGTAATGAGTTTACAAGTACAGACATCTTAGAAACCTTTTGTTTAAATATATTGCAAAAATTATTTGAAGGCCAGGCATGGTGGCTCACATCTGTAATCCCAGTGCTTTGGGAGATGGAGGCAGGAGGATCACTTGAACCGGCCAGAGCAACATAATGAGACCACCACTATGTTATTTCTCTAAAAAAATAAAAATTAGCCAGGAGTGGTGGAGCACACCTGTGGTCTCAGCTACTCAAGAGGCTGAGTAGGAGGATTGCTTGAGCCCAGGAGTTCAAGGCTGCAGAGAGCTGTGATCTCACCATTGCACTCCACCCTTGGCAACAAAGTGAGACCTTGTCTCTCAAAAAAAAAAAAAACATTATTTGAAAAAGTATCAGCAGTTACGCATTTTTCAAAAATATTTGGGGATACCTGAAAGTTTAAAAATTACACAAACCTCATATTTTTAGTAATATAAAACCTGATGATACACTTTGAATATCAATTTTCATACCAAAAATAAATGAATTTGCAAGGCACACTCATTTCCATTAAAATGTGCACTGAAACAGTTTGGTGCAATTAGAAAACAAAACGAAAACAAAAAAACTACATATCTTTTATGTATGAGAGAATACATACATACATCTTTTATTTATGAGAGAATTTTTGTTGATTCATAAGTAGTGTGTTAACCTCACCCCACTCCACGAGTGATTGTCACAGCATCTGCGGGGCTGGCCAAGAAGATGGGCAAGTTTTTTGAAAAATTCTTCAGGTGTGTCTGCCTGTAGGCATCTTTTCTTTTTACTCCCCTGCTTGGCCTGTATATTGGAAAATCTTTTGTTTAGCAGTCCATAACTACTGTGAAATTCATAGGTTTCATTACACACACAAAACAACTCCCTCCAACAAAAACTGTTTTTGTTCCATCCTCTTTAATCTCTACCTCTTTGTTTGAATCCCATAACCAATCCCCAAATCCCAGATCAGATCAGCTTTTTAGAATTCCACATGTGAGTGAGACATGCGTTATTTGTCCTTCTGTGCCTGGCTTACTTCACCTAATATAATGTCCTCTAGGTTCATCCACGTCGTCACAGTTGACAGGATTTCATTCTTTTTCGTGGCTGAATAGTATTTCATGTGTGGATATACCACATTTTCTTTATTGATTCTTCTGTTGATGGGTACTTAGGTTGATTCCAGATCTTGGCTATTGTGAACAGTGCTGCAATAAACATGGGTGTGCAGAAGTTTCTTTGATACACCAATTTCCTTTCTTTTGGATACATATGCAGTTATGGGATTGTTGGATTATCACTGATGATTCTTGACTGAAATAATTATTCCTGCCAGGTGATGATTTTCTGTTCTCATCATTCTTTCTATATTCTGACATTTTCTAAACAAAGTGGCATCAAAAATAAAATATTTTAAAATCCAAATTTTAAGTGACAAAGTTCATCAATTATTTTCAGTCTTCCTGAATCTGAGTGTATTCATCTCCAACAGCCTCTCAGATACCCTAGCACTCGTGAATCAATTCAGCGATTAAAATGTGGCCCTCACTTCCTGAGCTCACCTCTTCCCAAGCCCAACTAGGAAGCACTTTCTCACCCAATATCCCAGTTGTCGTTTGATATTGTTGTCATCATTCAGGGACGGGAGGGGTTGGAGTTGAACAAGAACAACCAAATTAAAGGAAGTGTCAAACTAACTTAGAGTGACTCAAGTTTTTTTCTTTCTGTAATCTAAATATTAAACTCAGCCAAAGAATAAACTCATTATAGCCAAAGGATAAACTTAAAAGAGTCAAAGAATGTGTGAAAGGGATAGAATTCAGGGTGCAGAGTTTCTCCAAACTATATAACTGATTTCATATTTACATTGCAAAGTCACTGACTTAAAATTAATTAGTAAGTGATCAGGTAGAAGTCACTAATAATATTAAAATATGTTTTTATTTCTAAATTTGCCCTACTCTTTTCCTCTTTGTTTCATATAAAGAGACACTTACAGATACAATCCAGAATAAAGGTACAAACAAGGAACAAAGTTTACATTTTCTTGCACAAGAGTGTTTTAGAAAAAATGCAGTTGTACTTTGGGCACATTTTAATTCATATTCCAGGCATTTCTCATCCATTAAACAAATACCTTTTAAAAAGGTTTGTACTGAGAAGTGGCTATTTAGTCTCTACTACTTAAAATAGCCAGACTCCTGAAGCTATCATTTAGCTGACCATGTAGTGAAGTCATTCATTTGAATGATTACTGTAAAACAGGATTTAAGAAGAAAATAAATGAAAGGGGAAAAGTAATTTTGGGATCATTTCAAAGCTCTAAACACACAGGGCTGGGTGCCATGACACAATTATTCTCTTTTGCCTTTAGACACAGGAAGAGTGGATGGATTTGCTTTGAAAAAGAGTTCTTTCTAAATCAAGTCCATGGTCAAAGTAAACACTCAGCCAAAGATTATGTTTGAGAAACTGCTTACAACTAGTGCGAAAGCATTAAGCAAACAAGGAGCTGGGATGCAAATGCTGTGGGGGACGTGAAGTCGTGTACTGAAAACGTCCAGGGTTTTAGGCCATCCATGGCCAGAATCCAGCCTCTTCTGCAAGGATGTCCTGCACCTTAATCTATTTTGTGGTTCTCCCAAAAAAATAATTACGAGGAGCTACCCCAATAAAATAAACCAAATAATGTAATCAGCAACTAGCTTGCAGACAAACACACCACACAAAAAGATTCTGTTTGTTAGGAGAAACGCAACCCCCTCCTGCTACATTATTCCATTGATGGAAAAACATTTACATCTCCTTTGTTAGCTAGTTTTCTGTAGAAATTTTATAATCACTGGGCAACTCTATTACATTGCTCTCTGAGAAGTGACTCTGAGTAGCTAGACCCATGTTTTTATCCCACAGCCAAAGAGAAAAAAAAATCTTTTTCTGTTTTTTTTTTTTAAACTTTAGTCTATCATACATCAAACCTGTCAAGCTTTTTCATTAAAGTTCATGGTTTTTAAGTTCATTGTAAATAACTCAAATTGATTTTACAAAAGGGGGAAAAAAGTCTTGCCCTGATGTTGAGCAGTGCAAACTGTAGTAATATCCCTTGTCAAATGGGATTTCTCAAGTGGCTTTTTAAAGAGGAGAAAAAAGATTTAGCTGAATAGAAATATTTTGAGACTAAACCCAATGTTATACTCTGATTGTAGGTTGACCTCTTTTATTTTCTTAGAAGTCTAGAATTTTTCTACAATATTTTAAAAACGTCCAGTAGCTATGTTTATCAAAAAATACATGTTAGATTTCACAGTTTGAGGTCCTTGAGAGTTATTTGGTTGGAGAAGATAGTTAGAGGCTTTTATCTGCATTTCAACAGTAAAAAGATCCATATATTTGCTGATAGCTCTGTACATATTTTCAAAGTAAGCCATCTCTTGGTTTTACCTTTTCTAAAGTAAAGAAAAAGATACCTAACCCCTTTTCACCAGATAGGTTCATTGGATCAGGCTGCATTGCACAAGTCGGTTCAGCGAGGGAGGTAGAACAGGGACGAGTGATCCAAAATAAGAGACTTGGGTAGAGACTGGACCTGTCACAGTTGTGGGAGCTTGTGAATATCCAGGGAAAGTCCTTGCCTTTGTTGTCTGGGGGTGGGCATGAAGTTGCTGTAGGTCAGCCAGGCCAGAAACAGGACAAGCAAGACAAACTGGGACTGGCAAGGACAAACTGCAACCCACGAAGACAAACTGGGACTTGTGTCTGTCTCCCATCAGCTCTTGCCTTGACAGCATGGGTGACCTACAGAAGCTGGCATTCTCCTCCCTGAGCTGCACCTGTGCCTGTCCCAAAATTCAGAGGAGCTGAAGGAAGAGATCGGATGGGAGCTGGAGGGAAACAGCTGCTGTCCCATATTCAGCAGGAGGCCAGCACGTCAGCAACCACATGCATGAGCCACAGCTATGCCTCTACCTGGCACCGACCTTCAGAGCTTAGTGGATGCCACTGCATTTTTGCTTTTCACGTCATCCACATATTTTCCCTGTAGCCAACTCAAACCTGGATTCACACAGGAAAAGAATTCTGGGAAACAGTTCTGGCTAGCTGGGTGGATCCGGCACAACCCCCCCCCCCCCCCCCCCCCCCCCGCCGCAATTTTCTTCCAATCTTGCTTATCCCCTATTAGCATCCTTCTTTTTCCCTGAGAAGTTGCTGCTGTTCTTTCTGTTAGGTTGTCAAGAAGCAGCCCAATGTTAGTACAACTGAGGATCATCTTCACATTCTTCCTGTGATGACATTATCATTACCCAACATTTAGGTTCTTCTCAGATTGAAAGGATACATGGTCAACCTTCTGTTTATGCTTCCATAGTAAACATTTGAAACAGGGTTTTGTTTGTTTGTTTGAGACGGGATCTCACTCTGTCATCCAGGCTGTGCAATGATGTGATTTCGGCTCACTGCAACCTCTGCCTCCTGGGTTCAAGCGATTCTCCTGCCCCAGCTCCCGAGTAGCTGGGATTACAGGTGCCCGCCACCGCACCTGGCTAATTTTTGGTGTTTTAGTAGAGACAGGGTTTCACCATGTTGGCCAGGCTGGTCACAAACTCCTGACCTCAGGTGATCTGCCTGTCTTGGCCTCCCAAAGTGCTGGTATTACAGGGATGAGCCACCACTCCGGCCTTGAAAAAGTTTTAATCCAAACCCCACATCAAATACCGCTTTCTTTTGCGAGCTTTTAAAGGTGTCTCTTGCGAGCTGGCATGGTCCCTCTCTCTTTGATACCTGGAAACCTCTTCCCCAGCACTTAGGTTGTTCTGCTTCCCGTTAGTCATTCCTCAACTTGTCTCCTCACATGCAGGGCACTGAGAGCAGGGACCTTGTCTTATTCATCTTTTCATTTCTCTCTTCCCCTTCCCCTTGCTCATGCCCGCCTCTAGACCCAATATCATGCCTTCCACAGAGCGGATGCTCAACAAATGTTTGTTTAGCATAATAACTAAGTATTGTGACTTACATTTCTTGTTTTATACTTTACTTTCATGTTGGTTCCTACTAGATCAGGTAAGGATTGTCTTCAGCTTGAATATGTAATGTCCTTTCTTAGGATTTCTGTCTTCACACGTCATCCTGAGGATTCATACTTTTATCTTCCACTGGGAATTTCTACTCCCTTCCTTCCTTCCTTCCTTCCTTCCTTCCTTCCTTCCTTCCTTCCT
>NC_045455.1:88208034-88280583 GCF_002776525.5 Piliocolobus tephrosceles
CCTTCCTTCCTTCCTTCCTTCCTTCCTTCCTTCCTTCCTTCCTTCCTTTTTTTCCCTTTCTGCCCTCTTGCCCTCCTCTCTCTTTTCTTTTTCTCTCTTTCTAAAACAAACCTTTTTGGCCAGGTGCAGTGGCTCACACCTATAATCCCAGCACTTTGGGAGGCCGAGGTGGGTGGATCACCTGAGGTCAGGAGTTCAAAACTCCATATTTACTAAAAATGCAAAAATTAGCTGGGCATGGTGGTGGGCACCTGTAATTTCAGTTACTCGGGAGGCTGAGGTGGGAGAACTGCTTGAACTTGAGAGGTGGAGGCTGCAGTGGGCCAAGATCATGCCACTACACTCCAGCCTGGGCAACAGTGAAACCCCATCTCAAAAAATAAAATTAAAAAATAAAAATAAAATAAAAAATAAACCTTTTCTATCGCCCTGAAGCCCATTCATGGTAAACAAATCAGTGCTAATAAACTACAGCAAGTGAAGAAAGCAAGATGCACAATTCTATATAGAATGTCATTGCAACTATTTAAAAGAGCTGTGGTGGAGTGCAATGACCTGCAAATAATGACTGGAAGCCTGTGAATTGTACTCTATATGGCAAAAGGGACTTTGTAGATGTGATTGAAGATTGCGGGAGTGGTTTGTCTTGGATGAGCCAGATGGATCCTAAAGAAAACCATAAGAGTCCGCAGAAGAGGGAGGCAGAGCCAGGTGCAGTGGTTCATGCCTATAGATCCACCTACTTGGAAGGCTGAGACAGTCGGATTGCTTGTGTCCAGGAGTTTGAGACCAGTCTGGGAAACACAGTCAGACCTCATCTCAAAAGAAATGAAAAAAGAGGGAGGCAGGAGAAAATCTGACTACAGAAAAGGAGAAGGCAATGTGATGATAGAAGCAGGGATTGGGGTGATGTGCTTTTTTAAAGAAGATCAATAAAATGGGTATCATTCTAGCCCAGATTGATCAGGAAAATAGAAGATATAAAGTGTCAATACCAGGAATAAGAGAAGTGCCATTACCACAGATTATACAAGTATTAAAAGTATAATCATATTAAATTATAAACAACTTTATGGTAATAAATTGAAAAAATGAGCAGTCCTCACTAATGAAGAAATAGATAACCCAAATGTCTCTGTATTTATTTTTTAAATTGAATGCTTAAAAATCTTCCCACAAGAAAAATCCCAGGTGAAGTGGCTTCATTGATACATTTAAAGAAGAGATAATCCTAAATTCTATTCAAATTCTTCCAGAAAATTGAAAAAGAGGAACTATTTTGCTCATTCTATGCCAGCATTACCCAATTATCAAAAACAGACAAAGATATTACAAGAAAACTACAGACTAATATCCTCCATGAACATATATGCAAAATTTTTAAATAAAATTTTAGTAAATCAAATCCAACAAAGATTGATATATAACAAGAATAAAATATCAACACTGAGTGAGGCATGTTCCAGGAATGCATGGTTTGTTTAACATGTAACAATTAATCTATGTAATTCATCATGTTAAGAAGCCGCATAACCATCTCAATAATGCAGAAAAAGCATTTGCTAAAATTTCGTATCCATTCCAGATTTTTAAAAACTCTCAGCAAACTGTGAATAGAAGGGACCTTCCTGAAACTGATAAGAGGCACCTACAAAAACTTATTCCTGGTGAAATAGTGCATACTTTCCTCCTAAGTTCAGAAACAAGAAAATGATGTCTATTCTCACTTCTTCTATTCAACATTATACTTGAAATTGCAGTCAGTGCAATGGGCAAGAAAAAGAAATAAAAGGCATCTAGATTGAAAAGAAATAATTAAAACTGTCTTTATTTGTAGATAACATGATCATCTATGTGGAAAATCCTATGGAATCGATGAAAAACCTATTAGAACTAACAAGCAAGTTTCTCAAAATAGTAGGAATATAAGATCAATACACAAAAATCAACTGTATTACTATATTCTAGAAATGAATATTCAGAAAGTAGAATCTAAAAAGCTATCATTTACAACATGACAAAAATATGAACTAGTAACAGAAAATCTGACCAAAAAAATGTAAAACTCCCTTTCACTGAAAAGTATAAAACATATAAGGAGAATAAAGAAGCCCTAAATAGGTAGAGATATACAATTATTCATGGAGATCAAGACTCACAATGAAGATGTCAGTTCTTCCCCAATGAAAGACAAATATTCCAAACAGCCTCCATTAAAATCTTAGCATATTTTCCTTCTTTATTGTGGTAAAAATATATAACATAAAATTTGCCATCTTAACAATTTTTAAACATACAGTATAGTAGTGTTAAGTATATGCACATTGTTGTGCAACAGATTGCTAGAACTTTTCCATCTTGCAACACTAAAACTCTATACCTACTAAACAATAATTCCCTCTCTCACCTCCCCTAGCCCTTGGAAAGCACCTTTCTTCTACTTTCTGTTTTGACTACTTTAGATACTTCATATGAGTGGAATCATACAGTATTTGTCCTTTTGTGACTGGCCTACTTTACTTAGCATAATGTCCTCAAGGTTTACCCATGTGACAAAATTTCCTTCTTTTTTTAAGGCTTCATAATATTTCATCGTATGTATATACCACATCTTCTTTACCCATTCATCTGTCAGCAGACATTTGGGTTACTTCCACCTCTTGGCTATTGTGAATAATGCTGCAATAAACATGGATGTGCAAATATCTCTTCGAGATTCTGCTTTGAATTCTTTTAGATATACACCCAGAAGTGGGATTGCTGGATCACAGTACAATTACATTTAAACTATATTTGACGTATTTCTGGAGTTTCATTATAGACATATCTAAGACTTAAAAACACCAGGGGGCCGAGTCTTAGGGGAACCTACACACTGTTGAGTGTTTTACCACCACATTCCTCCCCAGTTTCTCAGAGTGAACATCTGAGAAAAATCTATGCTTCCAAAGGGGAAGGAGAAAAAGTAGCTATTTTGAAATACACCCTGGGCATTCTGTTCTTAACAAGACCTGCCTTAAAGGAAATTGACTTTACCAGAGCCTAACCAACTGGAATTTTACCAGAGCCTTACCAACCTGGGTGAAAGGGAATACCCACCTCCACCCTGCTCTAGCTTTCTGTGTGGGGGAAAGAAAATGCCCAACTCCAGACCCTCTAGTTTTCCTGTCTGATGGGGGTGGGAAGATAAAACAAGTCAAAATAGAACTGCTCTCATCAATAGACTTATGAAGGTCACAGCCCAGAGACCAGGCTCACTAAAAGACAGACCATCATAAGACTATAGAATACTTCCCCTCAATGCACACACCCCTCTTACTACCACATCAATAGAGCTCCTATATAATCATGGGAACACAACTAAAAGGAATACATATCTCAGATCTTATTTAAGAAGACATCTCTAGGGAAAACCAAAGAAAAC
Source organism: Piliocolobus tephrosceles (assembly GCF_002776525.5). NCBI lineage: Eukaryota > Metazoa > Chordata > Mammalia > Primates > Cercopithecidae > Piliocolobus > Piliocolobus tephrosceles. Next base: position 88,211,459 of record NC_045455.1, read on the forward strand.
AGAGGAGACAAAAAATAGGGATACCTAAGGAAATTTTAGTATCCAATGCCTATAGCTACAACAAACACAAATGCAATTTTACTCCTAGCCAGACAAACATAACACCTATTGTTATAACTCTAAAAGCCTATTTGCCTCATTTCCTTTTACCCAATACATCAAGTCTGGATTTTAACCAAAAATACAGGGCATACTAAAATATACAAAACACAGTTTGAAGAAACATAGCAAGCATCAGAACCAGACTCAGGTATGACAGAAATGCTGCAAATTTAAAACTACTATGATTAATACACTTAGGTGCTAATAGAAAAAGAAGGCAATATGCATAAGTGGATCGATAATGTAAACAGAAAGATAAAAACTTTAAGCAAGAATCAAAAACATGCTAGCAATAAAAAAAAAATTCGTAACAGAATCGAAGAATGTCTTTGATGGGCCCATTAATTGACTGGACACAGCCAATGAAAGAACCAGGGAACCTGAAGAAAAGTAAACAGAAACTTCCAAAACTGAAAGACAAGGAAGAAAAAGTGTAAAAATGGAGTAGAATATTAACAAACTGTGGGACAATTATAAAAGGTGTCACATATGCCTAATAAAAATTCAAAAAGGAAAAGAGAAAAAGGAACAAAAAACTCTGAAGCAATAATGACAGAATTATCCAAAAGTAATGGTAGGTACCAAACCACAGATCCAGGAAGCTCAGAGGATACCAAGCAAAATGAAAACCCCAAAAATCTAGACCTAATCATCTCATATTCAAACTGCAGATAATCAAAGATAAACAGAAAATCTTGAAAAAAAAAAAAAACCAAGAAAAATAAAATCTTAGAGGAGCAGGGATGAGAATTATATCAACCTTCTCTTCAGGAAACATGCAACAAAGGAGAGAGTGAAGTGAAATATTTAAAGTATTGAAAGAAAAAAACCTGCCAACCTAGAATTCTGTATTCAGACAAGTTATTCTTCAAAAGTGAAGGAGAAGTAAAGACTTTCTCAGACAGACAAAAATTTAAATAATTTATTTAGGTAGCCAGAAATGTTAAAATAAGTTCTCTCTGAAGAACTATTAACAAGAAAAGCGTTAGAGGAAGAATAACTGAGGTAAAATTGTCTTTAGTTTTCTTAATTTGAAGTGAGCTAACGTATAACAGTTTATTTAAAATAACAATAGCAATGATATTTTTGTGATTATAGCTATTAGATAAGCAAAACAAATGACAGCAATGTTATAAGGAATGAGAGTGAGGAACTGAGAAATTTTGCTTTAAGCTGTTTGTATGATGTGTGAAGTAGTATAGTGTTATTTAAAAGTGGACTTAGATTAATTGTAAAGGTATATTGCAAACTCAAGGGTAACCATGAAAGAAGTATAACTGATATGCTAAGAGAGAAGAAAATTAGAATTATGAAAAATGCTCAATTAAAACCAAGAAGACAGAAAGTAGAAGATGAAAGAAAGGGAGACAATGAAGAGAAAAGGGTGAAAAATATGGTAGATATTAATCCAACCGTATCAATAACCACTTTATCTATACATGGCTTAAATAAACCAATTAAAAGACAGAGATTCTCATAGTAGACTAAAAAACACAAGCTCCAACTTTATGTTGTCTATAGAAAATTCACTTTAACTATGAAGACACATAGATTAAAAGTTAAAGGATGGGCCGGGCGTGGTGGCTCACACCTGTAATCCCAGCACTTTGGGAGGCCGAGGCGGGCAGATCACGAGGTCAGGAGATAGAGACCATCCTGGTGAAACCCCATCTCTACTAAAAATACAAAACAAAAAAATTAGCCTGGCGAGGTGGTGGGCGCCTGCAGTCCCAGCTACTCAGGAAGCTGAGGCAGGAGAATGGCGTGAACCCGGGAGGCGGAGCTTGCAGTGAGCAGAGATGGCGCCACTGCACTCCCGCCTGGGAGACAGAGCGACACTCCGTCTCAAAAAAAAAAAAAAAAAAAAAAAAAAGTAAAGGATGGAGAAAGACAGAGTATGCTAATTCTATAAAGCTCCGGTAACTATATTACTGTCAGACAAAACAGACTTTAGATCAAGGAAAATTATCAAGAATAAAGAGGCACATTACCTAGTAATAAATAAGTCAATTCTTTAAAAGATATAACAATTCTTAATAGACTTGGACTGGACTTGGACTTGGACATACACCACTGGACCCCCTGGCTCTTAGGCCTTTGAGCTTAGGCTGGATTACATCTTGGCTTTTCTTGTTTTCCAGCTTGCAGATGGCAGATCGTAGAACTTCTCAACCTCCATAACCATGTTAGTCAATTCCTATAATTGGTTATAGAAATAATAACCAATTCCTATAAGTGTGTTATCTTATCTTATTGGTTGTGTTTCTCTGGAGAACTCTGACTAATTCAGGGCCATCACTATTGATCCCATGGACATTAGAAAGATAATAAAGAAATATTGTGAATAGCTCTATGACTACAAACTTGATAATTGAAATAAAATGGACCAATTTCTTAAAAGAAATAATCTATCAAAACTCACACAGGAGAATAGATAATTGGAATAGACCTATATCTATTAAATATGTTGAATCAATAATTGATAATCTTCTAAAACAGAAAGCACCAGGCCAATGTTGGTTAACTGATGAATTCTATTAAACATTTAAGGAAGAAATCATACCAATTCTCTACACTCTCTTTCAGAAAACAAAAGCAGAGAGAATACTTCCTAACTCATTCCATTAGGCCAGTATTACCCTAATACCAAACAGACAAAGACATTACACGAAAGGAAGACTACAGATCAATAACTCTCATGAACATAGATGTAAAAATCCTCAAAAAAATATTAGTAAATCAAATTCAAAAGTGTGTAAGAATTATGCAACATGATTGAGTGATATTTATTACAGATATGTAAGGCTGGTTTAACATTTGAAAATTAACTAATGCAATCCATCACCTAAACAGCTAAAAAAAATTATGTGATCATGTCAATAGATACAGAAAAGGCATTTGACAAAATCAAACACCATTCATAATAAAAACTGTAAGTTTACTAGAGAGGGGAACTTCCTCAACTTGATTTTTAAAAATCTACAAAAAAACCTACAGCAAGCATCATACTTAATGGTGAGAAACTAGATATAATCAGCCCTCTTAATGTGTGGGTTCTGCATTTGCAGATTCAACCAACTGTGGATCAAAAATATTTTTAAAACAATGAAAAATAATATTACAATAAAATGCAAATTTAAAAATATAGCCATTTACATTGTATTAGGTACTATAAGTAATTTAGAGATGATTTAAAGTATATGGAAGGATGTACATATGTTATATGTAAATACTATACATATTATGCAAGTAACTTGAGTATTTGTGGATTTGGGTATCCACAGGGAATCTTGGAGTCAATTCCTCATGGATACTATGAGATGACTACACTTCCCTACTAAGATCAAGAAGGAGGTAAGAATATCCCCTATTACTCACTCTTATTTAACATTGTAGAAGAAGTTCTAGTTAATGCAATAAGACAAGACAAGGAAACAAAAGGTAGACAGAGGCCAGGCGAGATGGCCCATCTGAGGTCAGGTAATCCCAGTCTGTAATCCCAGTACTTTGGGAGGCTGAGGTGGGTGGATCACCTGAGGTCAGGAGTTTGAGACCAGCCTGGCCAACATGGTGAAACCCCATCACTACCAAAACTACAAAAATTAGCCAGGCATGCTGGTGGGCATCTGTAATTCCAGCTACTCAGGAGGCTGAGGCAGGAGAATCACTTGAACCCAGGAGGCAAAGGTTGCAGGGAGCAGAGATCATGCCACTGCATTCCAGTCTGGGTAACAGAACGAGACTCTGTCTCAAAAAAAAAAAAAAAAAAAGTATACAGGTCACAAAGAAAGAAACAAACTTTTCTTTGTTCATAGATTGTCTATGTAGAAAATCTGAAGAAATCAATTTTTTAAAAACCCTGAAAGTAATAAGGAATTACAGCAAAGATGAATAATTCAAGGTTAAATACAAAAGTCAATTGTTTTCTTAAAGACCAATAACCAACAACTGGAATTTGGAATTAAAACACAATACCATTTATCAGTACATTAGTAACAAAAATGAAAGAGAGAAATAGATATGAATCTGACAAAATATGTACAAGACCTAGATGAGGAAAACACTTTAAAACTCCAATGAAAGAAATCAAAGAAAATACATAGACAGACATTTTTTGGATATGGATAGGAAAACTCAATATTGTCTAGGTGTCAGTTCTTTCCAACTTGATCTATAGATTCAATAAAATCTCAATCAAAATTCACTCACCACACCCACCTCCTAGGGATGGCATGAATTGATTCGTGAAGGATCTGCCCCCATGACCCAAACACCCAACCAGTAGGCCCCACATCCAACATTAGGGATCAAACTTCAGCATGAGGCTTGGAGGGTCAAACATTCAAATGAGAGCAGCATAATATACTTAATTCATTTATTTAAAATATCTATTTTCAAAATAATGCCCATGGTTCAAAATTCAAATAGAAACAGCAAAAATGGAGGTCTGCCTTCTGCTCTCCATTCGCCACTGTGTTTACAGTCTCTTAAGTATTGGTCCAGAGGTATTCTATGCAAAGAACGGTATGTGTCTGTCTGTATACATATTACCCTATCTATACAAAGACGTACCATTTTATTTTTTTATACAAATGGCAATGTTATACATACCATTCCGTATCTTGCTATTTTTCTTAAAATATCTAGGAGCTTTTTTTTTTCTTTTAATCCTTGCATAGTGATTATAGTAGTGAAGGTTCTTTGGCTACAAGCAATAGAAATCTACATAATAAATTTAAGCACAAAGGGAAGTTATTGGAAGGATGCTGGTGAAAAGCTTCCCAACCAAGCTTTGGAAAGGACAAGAGCAGGATTCTCTGTGTTGCTTAGCAGCAGGAACACAAGGACCATTTCTTGTAGACACTCACATCCGGTGACTTCAGCTCCAACTGCCTTCTCTCTCTGTATGTTTCTCTTCAGGTTCCAAACTCCTGAGAGAATCCATAGGCCTAATCTGAGCCTCCTTTGCTCATATCCCCATCCTTGGATAAACTCTTTTTGACTTCAGGTGTGGAGTAGTCTGTCTGATTGGCCCAGCCTTTTTCAGATACCCACCTCTATGGCTGGGGCAGCCTCCATTACAAAATGAAGGCTAGGAAGAGGTACTGGGTAGAGAAGGTCATTTCAGTCCACCCCTACACTGTACATACACAGACAGACACACAGAGTTCCAAAAATATCCCAGTCTAATCCAAGTGTTTGGTTACATGAGTAAGTTCTATAGTAGTGATGTGTTAGCTTTTGGTGCTTCCATCACCCGAGGACTATACACTGTACTCTGTTTGTAGTCTTTTATCCCTCACCCCTTTCCCACCCTTTCCCCCTGAGTTCCGAAAGTCCGTTGTGTCATTCTTAAGCCTTTGCAGCCTCATAACTTAGCTCCCACTTATGAGTGAGAACACACGATGTTTGGTTTTCCATTCCTGAGTTATTTCACTTAAAATAATAGTCTCCAATGTCATCCAGGTCACTGCAAATGCCATTAATTCACTCCTTTTTATGGCAGAGTAGTATTCCATCATGTATGTATGTATGTATGTATGTTTGTGTGTGTGTGTATCACAGTTTCTTAATCCACTTGTTGATTGATGGGCATTTGGGTTGATTGCCATGTGGCAGTCTTAACTTCCAGTTCAGTGTCACTGCTTTCATGATCCCTGGTAGTACCCTTTCTCCACTGGATCCTAAAACAGACCTGCAGAGCTCAGAGATTTAGGGAGACTGAGCACGTGCTTTTGAGAGTAAATCATTAATTTTAATTTTGAGATTTGCCACATCCTCCTCTTGGTTTCCAGACTAGTCGTGTCCTGGTTTTGGGAGAAAAAACAGTTTGTTGGTCAGTAATTCAGAGTACATACTGCATCCTGTAAAAGAGCATCCCAATCTCATAATGCATTGGGAACATGGGGAAATGAACATAGTTAACATGCAAGAAAAGACATTTGTGATTTATTTTCATTTTTACATTGATATAATTATTACTATGTTTGTTCATATAGTTCTAAAGCAGAATAATTAAAACAAGAACAGAAAGCCCAGTGATTAAATCAGAAGAAAGTTTTAGCAAACATCTAGATAAGGATACTACATTGTCTGCTTAGGCTGCCATTGCAAAGTGCCACAACCTGAGTGGCTTTCACAACAGAGATTTATTTTCTCACAGTTCTGGAGGCTGGAAGTCCAAGATCAAGGCGTCTGCAGGGTTGGTTTCTCCTGAGGCCTCTCTCCTAGACTTGCAGATGGAAGCCTTCTCCCTACATCCTCACGTGGCCTTTCATCTGCATTCATGAGTCCCTGGTGTCTCTTTGTGTTTCCAAATCTTTTTCTTTTTCTCTTTTTTTGAGGCAGAGTTTTGCTCTTGATGCCCAGCCTGGAGTGCAAAGGCACGATCTTGGCTCACCGCAACCTCTGCCTCCCGGGTTCAAGCAATTCTCCTGCCTCAGCCTCCTGCGCAGCTGGGATTACAGGCACGCGCCACCATGCCTGGCTAATTTTGTATTTTTAGTAGAAACGGGGTTTCTCCAGGTTGGTCAGGCTGGTCTCAAACTCCTGACCTAGGGTGATCTGCCCACCTCGGCCTCCCAAAATGCTGGGATTACAGGTATGAGCCACCTTGCCTGGCCTTCTTTTTTTTTGTTTGTTTTTTTGAATAAGGACACCAGTCAGATTGCATCAAGGCCACGCTAACAGTCTTTTACCTTAGTTACTTCTTTACAGTCCCAATCTTCAAATACAGTCCCATTCTGAGCTACTGGAGGTTAGGGCTTTGGCATATAAATTTGCGAAAGACACAATTCAACCTGCAACAGATAAATACTGAAGCCAAACACAAAACCAAACCGTGAAACTCTTAGAAGAAGGAGTACTTTGTCAACAAAAGAGAACATTTTAAATATTTCTGGAAGTACTGAGCCATTGTACCCTCTTACAAATTTTTTGAGTATCTGCATTACCACACCTTTGTCAGCAGAATTACTAAAAATGACAACAGCAAAAACAAAAACAAAAACCTCAAAGTCTTTGCTAAATTGAAAAGTAAAAAAATTGTTTTAATTTGCATCTGTTTTTGTTTACTGTTGATCTGAACATTTTTTCATATGCTTATTGGACAGTTGTATTTTCTCTTCCATGAACATTTCATCTTCACCAATTTTTTATTGTGCTCTTAGTGTATTTCTAGTAGTTTTACATGAGCTGGTTATATATTATACATTGCCTGCTGTGTCTGCTGTTAATATTTTAGAGATTCACATACCTATTCTTAAGATTCATCAGATGCATGTTTTTAGAATTCATCAAAATGAAAATTTTGACTCTTTAACAAAATGAAAACGAAGGAATCTGTGCTGTTTTTGTGCTGATGAACAACTACCAACTGCTTCACCAGTATGGAAGATCAGAATAGTTGCAGGCAGGGCCAAAAAAATTTCAGGAAGCAAATATTGTACTGAACAAAATACTCTGTAGCTTTAAATATGGAAGACACAAGCATGGCCTAGATTTTGGGAACAGGGTTAAATTGTCCAGATCTGGGCCCAGCATGTGCTTGTCTTAATCCCCTGACTCTCTAAGTGTTCACTGAGTGAGAGAATGAATGGGGACACCAATGGTCTGTTCTTCATGCAGGATATGGGATTAAAAATAAGTCTTGTGGGGTTTTCTTTGTAAATTGGTACTGAGCTTTGAAAGGAGTATTTAGCAGACTGATGAGTGTAATTTGGAGTACATAGGGTTTGTAATTGGACAGTATATACTAGTTCAACTTGAGGGAGCTACCACTGAGGAATTAATAAGAAAAAAAAAAACAATCTAGGAAGGATAGGGGACCACCACTGAAGGCAGGCTATACATTTATGTGGAGGAGAAACATCTCCCTCAGGCATTTCATACGATGTGTTATATCTTGTATTTGTTTCACATAGGGAGTATTTATCAGTTATTGATACCAAAGGTGAACATTACAGGACTATGTGGATGGGAGAAATAGTTCGTCTTTCATCTCATCAACTATTAATTATGCTCCCAAATCCATGTTTATTATGGGCCTTTTCACGGTAATGTTCATTGAGATTTATAACCTGGGTTACCAAATAAAAATTTATTGATAAGTTGCCTTTGAATTCTACCTTCAGTTTACTCTCCTCTTTATGTGTTCCTGTGTGTAAAAGGGCATGCTTGCTGGGAGTCTTTTCCATGTTGAGAACAAGAGTTTCTACTTGGCAAACTAGCCTTCTCAGTATCAGACTCAGAAGAGCCACGGGTGAGGCTCAATTTATGATCTGCTGACGTGCCTTTCCAAGAGATAGTTTCTCAAATTCCCTGGATTATAGAATGTTTTCTATCGTATCAAAGAGGCCTTGTTCCAAGGACTTCTTCACTCCCAAATCTCACTATTCTTATGGATAGAAAAAAAAAAAATTCAAACATGGAAGATCCTAAAATACTGGCTTCACCTGCGGTTGTAGTTTTCCATAGCTATATTCCATTAGCTGCCGTTTAACCATTTCACAAGAATTGTGAGAGTTTTTCTCTTGGATTCAGATGGCTGTCCGCACTGGCCCTTGGGAAACAGTTCCCTGTACAAATGCTCTTTGCTGGGGCTTCCATGTTCCGATCTATGGGAGTAGATTTTGGCCTGCAACATGCGGTGATTGTAAAAGTTCTTTAGCCTCTTATATTGGGAAGACATGGAGCACATATACCTTGAGATGACCCTCCAGTCATGTGTTTTGAGAGAGCTGAGTTTGGATTAAGTTTGGCATAAAGTAGAGGAAAGAGTATGGGTTTTTGATTCAGTCTTGGCTTCAGCTAGCATTTCTGCCACGTCCTAGTTCTGTGATTTTGGGCAAATTTTTTAACCTATGCTCAGTTTCCCTTATTTACAAAATGAAGGTGAGTAGCATCTTCTTCATAGGGTTGTGGGATAACTACATGGACACAGAGAAAAGATGTAACAGTGTTCGGCCACAGGTGACAGACAATCACTGTTACTGTCCACACAGGTCCAATACACCCTAACAACACCTCATAGGAAGAATATTTATGGGTTTCCAAGAGTCACCTCCTCTGGAGAGGGGAGTCCCCTGTACTGGATCCCAGGACACAGAACACTCCTTAGGAAAGTGATGAGGTTTCATTTCATCAGAAACTCACCTCACATAATGACTATTAAATAGGCACTGCTTATCCATCAGATACTCTTTATGACTCTAATCATGGCATGACCTCTAGGAATGATGAATATGTAACTAATTGTAAAAATATGGGCTGGGTGTTATGGTTCATGTCTATAATCCCAGCACTTTGGGAGGCCGAGGCAGGCAGATCACCTGAGGTCAGGAGTTCAAGACCAGCCTGGCCAACATGGTGAAACCCTGTCTCTACTAAAAATACAAAATCAGCCAGGTGTAGTGGCACGTGCCTGTAATCCCAGCTACTCGGGAGGCTGAGGCAGGAGAGTTGCTTGATCTTGGGAGGCAGAGGTTGCAGTGAGCTGAGATCATGCCATTGCACTCCAGCCTGGGCAATAGAGCGAGACTCCATCCCAAAAAATAAATACGTAAAATAAGTGCCATGCTAAGTCACTTGAATAATCAGTGAAAGAATAAATGCTACCGTATAGATCTGAAGCAGATGTGCCCCCTACCCCCAGCGCCAACCTCCCAGCAAAAAAAAAAAAAAAAAAAAAAAAAAAAAAAAAATCCACAGGGAAATTCAAAACTCCACAGCCATCTTCCAGAATCAGCTCTGAGGAAACATCCTTTCGTGCTTAGCCTGCTAAGCCCTAAAGTAAAACCCACTGAGATTTATAACATGTGTTTCCAAACAAAAATTTATAAACTGCCTACTCAGACCTACCCTAAGTCCCTCCCCCGTCATATATGGGCGATTCAGAAAGACTAGCCACCAATAGGTGACCAGATATGGCTGGGAACCATAGCTTTTTGCTTATATTTCTTAGAGACCATGTTTTCTAATATGAGGTAAAACAAAAAATTCTGTCAAGTTGCATTTGTGTTTAAGTCCCAGTGGTTTCTAGTGGAAGCCTGGAACGCAGTTCCTCAAATTTAGCGCTATTTGCACTTCTTTCTCTACCTATTCAAAGTTAAAGAATCATTCCAAACATCTTAGTTTGCAGATGAAAAAATGCAGTCCAGAAAAGTGACCCAGATAAGGCCTGAAGCTAGCCAGAAGCAGAGGCAGGACTAAGATTCAATTTCTCTAACTTCTATCCCAGGCTTTGTGATCTCTAAATATAGTTACAATGGAGATCAGATAGTAACACAGGTGGATGGGAGCTCTTGGCAGCACCAGTATGTTAACCACAGAAACGGGAGGTGGCTAGTGCATGTATCTCGTGACCAATCCCTCCCCTAACATCTACTGTATACATAGGGAATAAAAATGGGTAATTTTCTCTTGACATTTTTAGACAGGAAATCATGGCTGCTCTTGATAGAAGCCTAAAGATTCCAATAGACTTTTCTGAAATAGAACAGTGCTTTTAAAAGGGAAAATGGTTTTGTAGGCCACTTGTCCTTTAACACAACTTAAAGAGGAAAGGTAAGTATAGTTAGGCTAAAAAGCTTTCCTTAATGTGTTCACTTCAGTCATTCCCTTTTAAAGGATAATGAACTTGTCAGTGTGTTATAAATACAGAATGCAAGGCTGGGTGCAGCGGCCCATGCCTGTAATCCCAGTACTTTGGCAGGCTGGGCGGGTCACCTGAGCTCAGGAGTTCGAGACCAGCCTGGGCAACATGGCAAAACCCTCTCTCTACTAAAAATATAAAAATGAGCTGCACATGTTGGCGTACACCTGCAATCCCAGCTACTTAGGAGGCTGAGGCAGGAGAATCGCTTGAACCCAGGAGGCGGAGGTTGCAGTGGGCCGAGATACTGCCATTGCACTATAGCCTGGGGGTAAGAGCGAGGCTTCATCTCAAAAAAAAAAAAAAAAAAAAGAATAAATACAGAATACATACAGAAATGACACAACTCAGCTTTATTTTTACTTAATTACAACAATTTTTAAAAACTCCATGACTTTGTGCTATTTCTAATATTTAAATAAAAAACATTTCAAATTTTGCACAAATAATTTAGGCTAATACATAACTAGATTTTAATAAAGTCAGATGAAGCAATAATTCCTCCTCTGTGTTTGAAAGGAATGAGTGTGGTTACAAAGCCACAGGATGAGTCCCTGGGATCTGGGGTAGGAGAAGGGGTGGATCAAGAATGCTTTGGGTTTGTCACTTCCTAGCAGGCCGAGGGTGTGACACAGCAGCTTGGTAGCAGAGAGGTCTATTCTATCCTCTAACACCCCAATGCTAACTTTTTGGATGTATTTCCTTCTAGCATGTAGAAAGGGCTTTTCTTGGCTGCCAGGAAGTGGGGAGCAGGGATGTGGCATCGTGATGATCTGGGGACAGCCAGGCATATGCTCAGACACTTTGGAAAACTGGGAAAGGTGAACAGGGAGACAGAATCTTCATCTTCTTCCTTTTGTTGACTGGGGAGGAGGGTGCTTGGTGACATTTTCCTGAGTATAAAGAAGGAATACAGGTTTGAAAGGTTTGTAACTGTATGTGAAAACACGTACTGAAAACGAATACTGGGGGAAAAAAGGCATTGTAAACACTTCTATTTAAAATGAAGATTTCTGGAACAATTATTCTATATAGTGGTATCACAAGTCTTTAGCTGGTAAAATCTAGCACTGAAACAACTGTTAATCTTTAACTTGTGAGGGTTCTTTTTAAAGCACCACTTAAGACCTATATATTAAAAAAATTAAATATAGAAAAATTCTTCTATCTAATAAATGAGTTTGAGAATGCACAGGAAACAACACAACCCATTTTTAAACTTTTAGTAACTGAAGTGGAGCATTAAATTCAAAACCACTTTGAGGATTCCTACATGGTTCACCTCAGGGAAAACAAATGCAGAGCTATCAAAGAGTTTCTCAATACATTCCCAGACCTTGGAGGGCTACAGCATTTCATAAATATGGTCACTGGACTGAAGATTTCTAAATTTTAAATTTGAAACCCCCAAAAAGTAACATATAGGATTTATAAGTATTTTATTTTTTTGAGAAATGACAAAAAATTGGAACTAGTTTTAACAATCTCTGAAAATTTTAAATTCTAGACATGTTTATTTTGAAACACACTTCCAAACAAGATAAACAACAATACATATGTCTACTACACTGCAGAAGTAGCTTAAACTTGCCAAGACATCCTCCTTTGTACTTGTTTCCTCAAGAGTTGCTAGGTCATTTTTTGCCCTTGGCCAACAGCCTCTTGAAAAACAACAAAGGACCTACTGTCAAAGTCACTCTCAGGTGTTTGCCCTGCCAGCTCATGCCTTCTCCGCACACCGCACCCCCAAAGGAGCACGGAGGCCCGCAGGGCTGGCTGGCCCTGGTTCCAGCCTCACCGCCGGTTGGACCGCTTTTCGTACTTGTCCTGGCTGCTCCGCTTTCGCGGCGGAGAGTAACTGGCAGAACCTCGAGCACGGAAGCTGTGCTTATAAGGATGGCTTCTGTGTTTCTTCGGGTTTTCTTCTTTCTGGGCCTGGCTCTTCGCTGGTTCCTTATCGCCCTCTTTTTGTTCATGGTCTTGCTCTTTATGAGAGGGCAATGTGTTTTTAATTGTGTTAATTAGAAATCTTTTATTGGTACTGGCAAGAGGACACTTCATCCTGGGGTGGGGAGGAGAAAAGAAAAAGTATCACAAATCAAATAGTTAACTCCAAAGCTGGATCCACTATCGTGATTAGTACCAAAGAATCCTGCTCCCACAGAATCGAGTTTCTGAATTTGTTAGCTTTCCTTGCATGCCACCTAGTGTAAACTCTGAGTACCAGGGGGGAAAAAATATCAAGACGATTGGATTTCTTGAGACAGACTGCCTGGAACACTAAACCTTTCTTCCTTCCTGGAACTAAATTTCCTACTGAAGTTCATATGTACAGGTATTGACCACACTGTGAACTAACAGAATCATTTAATATTTTCTTTTGAACTAATAAGTGCCCTATTTGACTATAACCTCTTTTGGATTAAATTTATTGCGTCTTGTGTTTTATTACCAGACAGTGAAAACTGTTCCTTTTCCAAGGCAACTAAAAAGTATATTCTGCTGTATCTTAAATACAGAAGCTAAATGATCTACTACAGAATAAAAAAAACTATGTAAAGAATCCATAAATATGCAATAATCCTTTACTTAAAGAAATTCTTACACCTCTATTTCAGGATGCTAGGCTATGCTCTGTGGAGGGGCACTTTACTCTCCCGCCCTGGTGAATTTCTGTGCAGGATATATTTAAGTACCTTCATGATTCAACTTCACCTAGGAGAGGCTGCAACCAATCAAATAGCTAATTATTGTGCTTAGATTTACTTATAAACTATTTCTTTTTCAGGTGTTAATAAATCTTCCATTTTCAAAAAGATGACCCTATACAAATGAGAACTTTCATATTTCTCTTAGCCTTGAGATGTCTGCCATATGATGGGCTAATTTAGGAGTATGCTGATTCCCAAAATCATGTTATTCAGGGTGGCTGGTATTAAACAAAAATGAATGTAGAATAGCCACCTTTCTATAAAACTTTGATTTACAGAGAACTGCAAACAATACTTCAAAATCAAGCCAACAACACTCCACCATAGGAATGGTGTGGACTAGTACTGTATAGGTGAAGTATAGGCAGTCAGGCATCAGCATAGCCTCACTCACAGAGGTCAGACCACCTCAGAAAACCAAAATGGCACTGAATCTGGAAGTAGAAGGAAGAAAAACAAGAAAAGACCTCCTGCTGCAAATAGGTAGCTCTTGAGCCTAGAAGGACAGAGAAAATATCTGAGAAAAACCAATGGTTACTCCCAGTGTGCTGTGTCTTGTTAATGGTCAGGCCAGAAAAGTGACAAAGGAATGAACTAGAACAAACAGAAAACCAAATTTAGAAAAGAACAGTGGAGTGCAATAGAAACAGTGGGAACATTCAGAGGTGGTGACAGCTCTGGAGTTTAGAAGCCACAATGAATGAGATGAGTGGCAAAGAAGAAAGGCAATAATAAAGAAAAAACAGTTCTGCAAGTACTGTGGGGTATAAACTATAGAGCTTCACGGAGCTTCCAGAAAAGGTACACCAGCATTATGCTGCCTTAGTAGTCTCAAGGTAAAGACATTTCTACCTCCTGGGGGCACGCTGGCATTAGGACACTCCTGTGCAGGAAGGCAGGCATGTGATGAGAGGCAAGCCAAGTTCTCCTGCAGGGTCTGACAGGGTCCTACCGAATGCAGGTGTTGCTTTGGTGAAGACACTTGAGCCATTGCAGTTGCAAACTCAGCAATGATTCAGAACAGTATTAAATACTGGCATGTTCCAAAACAGTGTAACACAGCCAGCCTACAGGAAAAACTACCCTTCATCACAGCAAGTAAAAAGCTTAGAGGGCTCATCTTTGGCAATGGTGGTCTGGTGCTTAGTATAGGAGCAAATCTTTTTTATAGGCAAATGAACTACATATACCTCTTGGATATATAGGGCTAGGAGTAGCTGGTGAAACATGTCCAGCAACAGAAGAATTCTGGGGTCTTTTCACTGAAGTGGGCCATCTCATTGGTGGTAAACTGGCCAATTCTTCTCTGCATTAAACAAGGAAAGGTACTTTTCCCAGATGTGATGGTAATCCAGGATCTCAGAACAAAACCTTTGGAAACTACTGGTGAACTCCACTCTATTTTGCTGTTTTCAATGTCAGATCATCTTTAAAACCAAATGCTGCCTCGAGGTGAGCAAAGCCCTGCTACTAACTGCAGCGCTGATGCCAAGAGGCAGAGGGGACTGCACCTATCTTCCAACTGCTAGCGTAACCCACTGACTCAACATAGTGACCCAAAGAGTTAGCGAGAGAATGAGATGGTTTTATAGACTAATTCCACAAGAAAACTGGCATTTACATCTCTTTTGACATCAGAAATGCAGTTTTTTAATGTTGGTTATGCCTGGGATTCTATTCTAGGTGAAAAGTCAAGGTGGCTTGAGGAGATCTTGGTTTACTGGGGTGGGGTGGAGGTGGGGTTTGAAAGTCAGACATCTCCCAGGCAGGCCAGTACACATTTTCGAAGTGACGACAAGTGCTCATTCACACTCTACTAATAAATACGGCAGGGCAATGACATACAGTAGTTGCAAGCAGATGTGAAGGTACATATAGTAAATAATTTTGTGTAAAGAAATTCCAAAATCTGCATAGAATAGATCCAAGTGTAAGGACAGCAACATCAAAACCAAGGTCTGAGGGAATCAGCGGGGGGAGCTTCTCTGGCCTTTAGGGTAGAAATTAATTTTGCTGAATCTCACAGTCGGTTTTCATTGCTAAGAAATCATACTACATGAGACAGTGGCTGGGCACACATGCTCTGGAATCACACTGTCTTAACAGACTGGATTTCGGGCGTATTATGTAATCTCCCTGCTGCGTCTTAGCTGCTAAGTGGGAATAATAATGGCGACTATCTTAAAGGGTTGCATGCAGATCAAATGAATGAGAACATGTAAAGTACTCAGAACAATGCCTGACACATAAAAGCACTTGGTTAATTTCAGCTTTGGTTCACAACCTACTATTTAATTAGCTGTGTGATCACAAGCAAGTTACTTAAATACTCTTTGCATTCATTTCCCCCACTTGCAAAATGGGAATAACAGACATATCTACCTTAAAATTTAGCATGGTATCTGGCATACAGCAAACTGCAACAAATGTTACCTACAGGTCCACAATTTCTTATCCCTAATTCCAAAATTTAAAAACCTATTAAAACCAAGTTATTTTTATGACACCAAAATTTGTTTGGCAGCAAAACTTGATCTGACCAGACTTTGGGCTATTTATATAGTCTTTATCCCGTTTAATATAAACATTCATATGTTTTGCTGAAAAAATGATACCATGTTGAACAAGTACAGGGTAGTGGTGGTGGGGGATCTAGTACATGCTATCTGTGCTGTAATACCTTTCTAAAATGTAAAAATATCTAAAATTAGAGACTTATTTGGATACAAAGGTTTTAGAAAAAGGATGGTGGACCTATATTATTTTACTCTCTCTTCATGAGAAAGGGTACACATAGCTCTCAAATAGGTTAATACATCCGGAATTTTTCCAAGATGGCAACTCAAGATATCCCAAAGCATCAAATCACCTGTGATAATAAGTTAATCAAGAACAGAGTAGAATCTCTATGAAAGAAAAGATTAAGAAAAAAGTAAGCCATCATTGAAAGTTAATGACACATTTTATATAAGTATCCAAAAAAAGGGTTAAAATTTAAGTTTTGGTACCTAAAATGGTTAGATTTGTATTTGTAGAAGTTTCAGATTCCAGGCTGTCTCAATTCTCCATTGCTACATGGATCAAGAGGCTACTACACACTACCTTTGAGCTTATCATTTGTATTTCCGACTGTTCCACAAACCCTCTAGGCCTCTGACCTCAGATGCAAAACTAAAGGTTGAAGTGGGTAGGTGATCTCTAGAGTCCCTTCCAGTTTTAGGATCCTCTGCTCATGCTCTGTACGTTAACTCTTTAGAAAAGTTCTCTCTTCTCATTCATTACATTAGGAAATTATTTCTTACTGCCATTTCCCGCCTCCCCCGATCCCCCGCAGTATTTCAGATGACATGATAAACTGGCATTAGACACTCCACTATTCCCGGCTTTTCTTGTATCAGCTTTAGGGTAACCATCTGAGCCCTGAAACTGAGCATAAGATCACAGGCCACAGCTGCCTGCTGTGTCTGCACCGTCTGTTACTGTCTATGCCCCAAAGGTGTGCTGGGGGAAGCACTGGAGGAGGCCACAGGACAGGGCAGCTGCTTTCCTGTCTTAGCTCCGACCTGGAGGGTGACTTTCTCACCCTGGGTAGTTATTTTTATATTTAGTTTATTTTTGTTTCCAGAAAGTTATGCTAGCTCACATGATAAGAGCCAGATTTAAGGTGCTAACAACATAAATGGATATAAACCCTAAATATCATGAGACCAGTGAAATCTGCTTTGGAAAGTACCCATGACACACTGTCAGATTTGAGATCTGGCATTCTATCTGGGTTAAACTTTAAAAGGAAAGCAATTTCCTTCACTTTGAAACCTGTGGGCTCAGAAGCTATGATGAAGGGTTCCACATGCTTCAAGAATCTGCCACTGGAGAGACGAAGACTGACTGGGGCTAGGATTACAAGCTTTTCACCTTTTTTGTCTCTCTTGCGGAAGCATAGAGGTAGTAGTATCTATCTTTCCACAGATTTAGACCTGCTACCTTTTGCTTCTAAAACATTTCCTGAATAGGACCTATCTGAGTGACACAGGATCACCAGCCGACGGTACACTGAAGACACAATTACCTTGTTGCCTCATTTCATCTCCACAACTGTCATCCAAAAGGAAAGAAAAGAAGAAAGGTAAAGCGCCTATCCACATCCCAAGCTAGTAAGATGTGGAGCCAGATTGGAACCAGGGAGTCTGGAATAGAGCAGAAGAAGTGGAGCAGAGAAAGGTTCTCTGCAGTCTAACCAGATGGCCAATTAACAGAGCAGTCAAGAAAGAAACCACAGGTGAAAAGCTTGTCAGCACACTGTGGCTGAGGCTCCTCATCCAGGACAGGCACGAAGCAGCAGATGCACATACAGTGACAGGTCTGCTAAGAACAGCTGGCCACTCAGGAGCCCAGGAGAGTCACCAACACGGCCAAGGACAAAGGTGGAGAGTCCCTTAAACACGCCTGACTCTGAGAGGTGTGAAGTCAAACAGGTAGTGGGAAGTAAGAATTATTTTTATGGTTAGGGAATAGACACCTTGGAGTCATGGAAGCAAGGTTCCATGCAGTGCACTTCAATTTGTTCTTTTATTCTACGGACAAATCCATTCTCATACTAGCAAATAGCATATCTTCCATTCTGTACGTGTCTTTGCACTCGCATGGATGCAGGTCTGGAATAATGCCTCTAGAAAGACTGAAGCAGAGGCCTAACTCCATTCCCAATTCTCCATGAAACAAGGGGAATATTTTTTATCTTGATGCTGTGGTTGATTACAACTCATTTTGTTGTTTAATGCTGCCACAACTACCATAACCACCCCTGATGCTACAGTTTATAATTTGGCAATCAAATGCCTCAGCATGTGGCCACCTGAAAAATGCTTTTTATGGTGTTATAATCCCTATTAGTAAACTGTTAACCCTTAATTACTCTGTGTACAACAGTCCTGAGGCTCACAGTGGGTGTTCAATGACTGTCTTCAACACTGTACCTAAAAGTAATCAAAAATCATTGACATATTTGTTTGTCTGTATATGTGTGTGTGTATGTGTATATATGTGTGTGTATATATATGTATGAGATATGCAAAGCATTATGCTAAGCTCTGTAGCAAAGATATATACCAAGCTATCTGTTTATGTGTCTCTGTCTTTGGAGACTACCAAGAGGAGCAGAAGGTAGGGGAAGTCGAAGTTCAGAAGCAGACATGTGAATAGTAGCACACTGAGACAGTTTGCAAGGCTATAATCCTCAGCCTCCAACTCCTTCAGCAACGCAAATCATTTACATAGATATGTGCTCTAACAGTAACACATTCAGGGCTCTCTCATTCACTTTCATAACTGGATATGAAAGGAATGTGGGAAGCAGGGGCAGTAAGCATTGGCACTTCAGCATGTTATCAGACAATAATCCACAGAGAGAAGTGATGCCATGCAAGGAGTGTTAAGTGACAGATAGGAAAGCCAAGTTATAGTCCCATCAGCGATTCACTAGCCAGGGCTTTAGGGAAGCTCTTTGGGTCTCATGTTCTATATGTATAAAGGCTTTGGGTCTCTGTGGCCTGAAAATATTGCCAAGAGCCTCCTCCATGAATCGTCTGAGATGTGAACCCTTGCTCCCCTCGTCATTGTTCTAGCACAGTCAGCGTGGCTGCCACACTGTGATCGCCTGCTTGTTTCTGTATCCACCGGTGGATTAAAAACTTTAAGGCCAGGAGAGTGAGTCTTCTTTACTGCTGTCCATGATTGGCCTCTTAACATACCTACTGGTGCCCTGTGAATACTTACATAAATAAGTAAACACATGTCTGGATAAAGGCTGGATAAATTATTTGCTTTCCAATAATCAACAGTTGATGACATAAACTGGAAGAACAAGATGGGTGACTTCCTTCCATATCTCTAGATTGACTCTCAATCCAAACAGAAAAGCATAAAAAAAAAAAAAAAGTCATTCTCCTTAAAACAATTGGGTTAAGATAACTCAAGAATCATTTTCTCTCAATTCAATCTTTAGGACTTATTTTGCCAAAATAAAAGTTTTTCCAAGTATAAGGCTGAAGTTCCACAGGCACTAGACTCAGAAATTATACTGGGCAGTAGATAAGCCAAAGTGAATGTGGCCAGAATAAAAACAGCTTTGTAGACAATGAAGCTGGACAAATTTCTGAAATTTATGCTTATAAATTCCTTTATGTTGACTAAAAGGAAGTCATATGAGCCAATATTTCAGCTTCTCCTAAAGCATCTGTCAATAACAGCGTCTAAAGAGACTCTTTTGCTGAAATACATCCAAGGAAGAATACAGCACCAAATGGTCTCTTGCTTTATAAAATAAAAATGGCATCCCACTTGCATTTTCTTTAGCTCAGCAATCTCTTTCTGGCACCTGCTCAACCATCTATTTCTTATGGAATATCCAAAATGAAAAAATAATACCACCCACTCTAGTTCTATTTTAAATTTTAAAGCAAATAAAAGGTCTTCTAGATACTTAAAAAAAAACAGACCATGGCCACTAGCGAACAACAGATAGCTACTCTTTTAAGAACTGTCCAAGAAGGTCCACTCCACAGTGATGGGTCTTGGCACTCTTGTGGCTAAACACCTGGCCAGGCTACCTAAGTGCTATTTCAGCACAGAGAAGCTGTCTGCCCCTGGCCGAGGTGTAGGATTGTTCTGGATTCTGCAGAGCAGGCTGGTATCATTATTTTTAATTAAAAAAAAGGGATTAGTAAACTGTTTTTCAAATTTGTGTGAGCTTTAGAATCAGCTGGGTATCTCTTTAAAACTCCAAAGCCCAGGCCACACCCTAAGCTCATAATCACTGATAGTAGGGCAGAGGCATCAGTATTGTTTGAAGGTTTCCAGGTGATTTCAAATGTGCAGATACATTTGAGAACTAATGACTAATGGTTAAAAGTTTCTTACATACACTTATTTAAATAAATGGAACAGCAGATGGAGGGCAGGTCCCCTTTGTCCCAGCACCAGTGAGTAGAAGCAAGCCATGGTTGTCATGGGTCCAGACCTCCTTTCATAGCCCGTATCTGTTTGGGTGTGCTCAACTGCTAGACTGAACTCTGGCTAGGAAAAAATAGTTGCCCCTGGAATAGGCACGTACCCAGAGATTCCTGCTTCCAGAGCAACACAGATCAAGAGTCAAAATGTAAACATTACGAGAGAGAGAGAGAGAGAGAGAGAGAGAGAGAGCGAGCAGACAAACTTTATTTTTAATGAAGTGAAGTCTTCTATGGGACTGACTTGCTCAACTGTTCAGAGCAGTGCTTCCCAAACTTGGTAAGATCTTCTGGTAAGCTTAAAACACAAAAACAAAAACAATCAAAAAATCTGTAGGACCAATCTTAGACTTCTCTATCAGAATGCCCTGGAGTGAAGCAGGGAAGGAGATCTGTATTTTTTATTTTTATTTTTTTGAGACGGAGTCTTGCTGTGTTGCCCAGGCTGGAGTGCAGTGGTGCAATCTTGGCTCTGCAACCTCTGCCTCCTGGGTTCAAGCGATTCTTCTGCCTCAGCCTCCTGAGTAGCTGGGACCACAGGGACATGCCACCACGCTCAGCTGATTTTTTGTATTTTAGTAGAGATGGGGTTTCACTGTGTTGCCCAGGCTGGTCTTGAACTCCTGAGCTCGGGCAATCCACCTGCCTCGGCTTCCCAAAGTGCTAGGATTACTGGCCTGAGCCACCGCGCCCGGCTGGAGATCTGCATTTTAAAAAACCTCTCCAGATTATTTTCTCATTAAAAAAACTATTAAAAAGTGATCAATAGAACACATATTTGTTATATATTGCTGTAACAGAGTCCCTGGTAGAGGATCACAATGGATAGCATTCCCCGCTTCTCGTGCTCCCCTTAGTGCTCACTGTTAGCAGGCCTAACTTCTCACAGACCTTTATGCATTATGGGGTCCCATGGCCTTCCCTGACCTGGCCAATAGAGGATTACACACAGTGATCCAAACTTGGTTTTTCACATACATAGTAGATATTTTCTCACAAGGATTCATACAGTGCTGACCAATTCTTTTTAGTGACTATAAAATATTCAACAGTAGGATGTACCATAGTTTATTTAAGTATTTTCCTGTCTTTGGACATGTGGACTGCTTCCATTTTTTTTTACTATCAAAATGTGCTACAATAATTCTGTACTTAGGTCTGCGCACATTTATTAAGTTCTATGAAAGAGGGATTACTGGGAGCAGAGTTCCTGGGTAAAGGGGCACAGAGAACTGTGACTCAACATTTTACCCAGGGCCCTGCACAGAGAAAACCACACCACTGCCTGAAGCCCAACACTGCGCCCCTTTCCACATCCCTTCGTCTCCACTGGATTACTTGCCTTTTTCATTTCTGCCAATCCAATGGGTGAAACTTAAGTGCTATTTAAGAGGAATATAAATACCTATGCATGCGCTCCCACCCCCATTAGATTATAAATTCCAAGACAGCAGGAATCTTTGTCATTCTGTTTACAGATACATGAGTGTCAAAATAGTGCCTAGCTCTGCTAAGTACTCAATAAATGTCTGTTAGTATGTTTACTTATGGCCATTTGTAGTTTTGATATATACATGTACACAGACACACACACACACAGATATGGTTTTCTTTTTATAAACTGATTTGTAGAAGCTTTTTCAATATTGAGTATTAGTCCTTTGTCTGTTACATATGGCAAATAATTTCAACCAGTCTACCACTTGTCTTTTTACAAGTTAACTTTTCATATGGTACCTTTTTCTATGTAGAAGTTTACTATTATTATGACACTGTTGAACCTGCCGTTGTCTCATTCATAGCTTCGAGGTTTTGTGCCTGGCTAAGGGAGGTTTCTACCTTATCCTTGCCAATATTACAAAAATATTATCCTGTATTTTCTTCTATAAGATTCATATTTTATATGTTTAGTTTTTAATTTTTAGTATTACAGATGAATAGTCAATTGTATTAGCACCACTTACTAAATAATCCACCCTTTCTCCACCACTATGAACAATGACCTTTTCCCACACAGTTAGTTCATATACATATGTGGGTCTCTGTTCTTTTTTTGTTTTCTTTCCTTCTCCGCTCTCTTCCTTCCTCCCCATTCTCTTCCCCCGGTCTCTACTCTGATTCTCTATTCTCTCTCTAATGTCTTTAGTCTTAAACTAATCTCATACTAATTACTATACATTTACAGACTATTATATCTGGGCATGCAATACTGTCATCTCATTCCTCCCAAAAATATCTTAGCTGAAAAACTGCACCTTTATAATGGAGAGATCTGGTAGTCACCAGCTTTATCAAGGGCAACCTGACATTAAGTCCTCCTGACCTGTTGTAATGAAGACGTATAAAACATCACCTATGTAATAGTCCTTCCTGTGAAAAAAGTTTAACCTGAATCTAATCAAGAAAACATAATCAGGCAAATCCAGAATGTGGAACGTTTTTGCCTGGACTCTGAATCTGCATCCCAAACAAAAAGCAACCACTATAAAAGACATTTTTGGGATGTTAGATGATGATATGAAATTATACATTAATTTCATTGATATGGTAATTACAATGTGATTATGTATGAGAATGTCTTTGAGATCTGCATGCTGAAGAATTTAGGGCTGAAGTATCAACTTGCCTACAATTAATTTTCACATGGTTCAGCCAAAAATTATATGTTTGTGTATTACATGTAAATATATCACACAATCATAATCACACAATTTCCTTTTTTCTCAGTATGTTTTCTACTGGGCTATTGACTGTATAAGCAAGGAATTGATTTTGAATGTTTATCTTGTGCTGAACCACTATGGGTAGACATCCTGTCTTCAACAAATGACCCTCTGTCTCCTTTTTTCTCCTCCTAGTTATTTTCCTTGTGTTGCTGTATTTGCTTGCTGGCACCTATCTAAAGCAGCAGTTCTCAATGTGTGACCCGTGAACCTGAGAGTCCTCCAAACTCATGAGGCAATCTACAAAGTCAAAGCTATTTCTATAGTCTTGATATAATTTGCTTTTCTCCAGAAGGTTGACATTTGCACTCATGGTGCAAAAGCAACAAGTAAAACAGTGGCAAGAATCAAGGCAGTGATGAAAAACTACCAGTGGTCACTATACTCTTTACCACCATGCGTTAAAAATGGCCAGTTTTTTGGCCGGGCGCAGTGGCTCAAGCCTGTAATCCCAGCACTTTGGGAGGCCGAGACGGGCGGATCACGAGGTCAGGAGATTGAGACCATCCTGGCTAACACAGTGAAACCCCGTCTCTACTAAAAAATACAAAAATCTAGCCGGGCGAGGTGGCGGGCGCCTGTAGTCCCAGCTACTCTGGAGGCTGAGGCAGGAGAATGGCGTGAACCCGGGAGGCGGAGCTTGCAGTCAGCTGAGATCCGGCCACTGCACTCCAGCCCCGGCAACAGAGCGAGACTCCATCTCAAACAAACAAACAAAAAAAAAAGGCCAGTTTTGAGACTGTCCTTGATTAAACAGTATAAATTATTAATTTTGTTAAATGTTGACCCTTGAGCATTGGTCTTTTTAATAATATATGTGTATAAACGGGACATACATACAAAGCACTTCTGCTACTTGAGATTATGATGGATGCCTCCAGGAAAAGTACTTGTGTGACTGAGTGGCAAAGTAAACTAGCTGGCTATTCAGACGTGGGTGAGCCTGTCACTTCAAGGGAAACAACTCACAGTATTCATTGCCAATATGCAATTGGAGCTTCCAGATGAAAGAAAATTAGAATTTTGGTAAACTGTGAACTTGACAGGTTCCCTTGACACTTAAAAAAGACTTATGAGATTAGTGATGATATTTACAAATGTTATTTAAAAAATATTCTATAATGACATGTGTCAACATCTGGAAGCTTCATAACTCAGTGAACCAGTATTTTCCAGATGACCAAGGATGATGTTACAAAATCAAGAATAAGTAGAAGATTCAGCCAAGGTACAAAGATATTATATAAAGGGCTTTTACTGTAAAAGAATAAGAAAAGTACACATTATTAGAAAGAATATTAAGAAACTACTCCTTGTTGAAATTACTTGCAAAGTTCTGATGTAGTATCAAAGAAGAATAGCTACAATTTTCTGAAGGAGTTATTGAAATACTTCTTCCTTTTGAAAATACATATCTTTGTAAGGTAGTATTTTCTACAGATACTTCAGCCAAAATAACATATTACAACAGATTGAATTCAGAAGCAGACAGAAGAACCCGGATGTCTTCTATGAGTCAGACACCAAGGAGGTTTCCAGAATTATTGTACTCAATATATTTTGTTTTGCAAATATAGTTATTTTTCATGTTATTTATCTTAACATGTATTAGATTTGTTATTTAAAAATGAATAAATACTTAAAAATTGCTCAACTTTAATTTTAAACATTGGTATTGATATATATAACCCACATAAACAAAAGCTCTTTGAGGTTCTCAATAACGTAAGAGTCCAAGTATCCTAAGATGTTCGAGAACCACCATTCCAAAACAACTGAGATAACGAAATAACAATGCCAGCAGGAATTCTTGTCATGCAGACTCACGGGAAAGTGTAAGTTTCACATCCTAGTTTTCCCTGGGATCCACCTCTTACAATCTGGAGTATCTTACTTTGCCTGGCATCCTTTATTTACTCCCTTTTCAACATGCTTTTCCCTATACCTGGGAAGAAGCTGCTAGTTGTCCCTCAATATCTGCTCTTCCTTTTTTTCTGTAGTCAAAGAAGCCTAGATACTTATCTGCCACACAACTGCCTATGAAAAAAAGATGAAATTTCTGTCCTTGCAGCTAGATGTAGACATCAGAATAAATTCTGGCCAATGGGATACATGGAGAAATGGTACATATAGCTTGGGTGTGGTGGCTCATGCCTGTAATCCCAGCACTTTGGGAGGGCAAGGTGGGCGATCACTAGGTCAGGAGTTCAAGACCAGTCTGGCCAAGATGGTGAAACCCTGTCTCTACTAAAAAATATATAAACATTAGCTGGGCGTGATGGTGGGCGCCTGTAATCCCAGCTACTCAGGAGGCTGAGGCAGAGAATTGCTTGAACCCAGGAGGCAGATGGTTGCAGTGAGCTGAGATCTGGCGACAGATCAAGACACTGTCTCAAGGCAAAAAAATAAAAAAATAAAAAGAAAGAAAGAAAGAAAGAAATGGTCAGTGCAACTCTGCAACTTCTGGCAAGTTTTCTTTTCTTTCTTTTTTTGAGACAGAGTCTCACTGTGTCCCCCAGGCTGGAGTGCAATGGCGCGATCTCGGCTTACTGCAACCTCCCTCTCACAGGTTCAAGTGATTCTCCTGCCTCAGCCTCCTGAGTAGCTGGGATTACAGACGTGTGCCAGCACATCCTGCTAATTTTTGTATTTTTAGTAGACATGTGATTTCACCACGTTGGCCAGGCTGGTCTCAAACTCCTGACTTCAAGTGATCCGCTCACCTCGGCCTCCCAAAGTGCTGGGATATAGGCGTGAGCCACAGTGCCCGGTCGTGGCAAGTTTTCTTAAAGGAAACGGGTGTGCCTTCTTTCTCTTCTTTCTTTCTGCTAATTGCAATGTGGACTCAATGTCTGTTACTATATTAGATTACGTAGAAAAGAGTCACACCCTATGACTGGGAGATTTGGAAAACTGGGAGGAGCCTGGGTCCCCAGTAACTCTGTGGAACTGCGAACCTAACTGGTGTTATTCCCAGAGTACATCAATGCCCACACAAATCTCAAGACAGGCTGGTGCACATGGTAACTTTCCCCAGGGAGAGCAGAACTAGCATTGATACATTAGTTCTTTTACTATCAGAAAGTTTTACTAAGCCAGTAAGTGGCATTAAAGTTGTCAGGATAAATGACGTCTATCTGGAGAGCTGGCTAGAAACAACCAATCCCCTTGAACCCTCCTTACAGAGCAAGAACTATGATTGACATTTTCTAACTTACTTGTAAACTGCATGATTTTAGCTCTATGCTGAGTCTTTCCAATAGGTATTAGATTGGACCAAAGATCACTGACAGCCTGATAAAGATTCAGCCTTACATCCAAAACCAAAGCACTCTGTGCCTAAAAAGTTTATACTAATCTGACTCACAATAGTAGCGGCACCCTATTTCTGTAAAGCACAGGGGAGGGCTAGAAAGAAGAGCAGATTTAACTAATATTTACTAACTAACTGCTACGTGCCAAGAACTGTGCTGGGTGTTTTCATACACATTATCTCACCAGATTTTCAAAATCATCCTCCTACTTTTCCCATGAGTCTAAAAGACAAGAATTCCTGCTGGCATTCTTATTTTTTTCAATTGTCTTATAATAGTGATTCTCAAACTTTGTGGTCTTAGGGTACTTTACACTCACACTCCTAAAAATGATTGAGAACACCCCAAAGAGGTTTTGTTTATGTGGGTTATATCTATTAATATAAATATTCAAAATTAAAGCTGAGCATTTTTTTTAAGTATTCACTTTAAAATAATATATCTACTATTTACTAGATATTTTACTGAAGCTAAGATGATTACACATGATAGACACAGATTGACTCACATTGGATTATTTCATTATATAATTTCATCCATAAATATATCAGAATACATTTCTAAAAGATAATGGCTTTTAAAAATTAAAATAACAGCAATACTATCACACCTAAAAAATCAACATCAGTTCCTTAATATCATCAAATACTCTCAATTGTTTCATAACTTTTTACAGTTAGTTTGGATAAAGATACAAACAAGGTATCCATTTTATTTGATGTTCCTCAAATCTATGAATTCATAGGATATTCCTCTTTCTTTTCTCCTTGCAATTCATTTGTTAAAGAAACTGGGTTCTTTGTCCTGTAGCATTTCTCACATTTTGGATTTTTGTGATTGCAGCCTTATGGTGTCATTTAACATGTTCCTCTGCCCTCTGTATTTCTTGTAAACTAGTAGTTCTAACTAGAGACTTGATCAGATTCAGGTTCAATTTTTTGACAAGGATGCCCCAGAGGTGGTGGTTTGCTCTTCTTGCATCTTTCTGTGGTATAAGGGTTGATGAATGTGTTGAAACTCAAATGATGATAATATTATTCTATAATCCTTCTAATGTATTAGTTATAATTCTTCTGTAAAGTTTTCTTTCATCAATTGGTGACTGTGAAGTATAATTTGTACAGGGAACAGGGTAAATGCTTACTTCTTCCTATTTATCAGTTTTGTGAATAGTGATTTGGTTCCCTAGCATCCTATAAAGGGACTACCAGGTTTGTCATTATGATTATCATTATGACCTTATAGATTTTAACATATTTTAGGTGTTTTAATCACTTATTTGTTTTTTATATCAAATTATCTCATCTTTGACTAGTGGGAGACCTTTCAAGTGGGTCCTGAGTCTGACATGAGTACATTGGTCTTTGACAGTTTCTTTGCTTTCTGGTATTACAAGATTTTCCAGCTTCTCTTATACATTTCCTGCCCATGTAGTGAAGAGTTTGATCTGGCCCAAAGAGAGGGCTGGCCTTTGCCTTAGCTTCCAGAAAGTAATCTATGTCATACCTGATAGAAATGTCTTTGTTTAGGGTGGAGTTGGCCACACCTAAGAGTCTTAGAGTGGAAGCTGGCCATGCCAGAGAGACTAACATATGACTTAGGGTGAGAGCTTTGGGTTATGTGGTATCAGTCAACCTGGAAACTCAGATCAGTCATGTAATCCATCCATCCATCCATCAATCAAACCTACGTAATGAAACCTCAATAAAAACTTTGAACGCTGAGGCTCAGGTGAGCTTCCTTGCTTGGCAATATTCCATGCCTATTATCACACACTGATGTTGGGAGGGTAGCATGTCCTCTTCACAGAGCAGAGGCTAACAGTGGCTTAACATTTGGACTCCTCCCAGACTCAGATCTTTGTGTCTTATTTTGGCTGATTTTAATTTGTATGTTTTCCCTGTAATAAACTGTAACCACGAGTATAACAGATTTCAGTGAATTGTGTGAGTTCTTCCAGTGAATTATTGAAGCTAAGGGTGGTAGTTTGGGAAAACCCTCTGAACTTGCAGTTAGTATAAAAAGTAAGGATAGTCTTGGGGACTGTGACCTCTAACTTTGCAGTTTGGCTAACTCTGGGCACTACTTCAGGTCTGTAATCAGTTCTTACTCTAAGGATTCCTCTCTCCTTTCAGTGAGAAATGGTATTTACATAAAACAATTTTGGCACTAGGGGTGCCCACTGCTACTGGGTGGGTGGTCATTGTTTCTAGGCCTTTTCTGTGAAGAGAGCTAGAAAAAGTTTTTCTCTCTCCCTCTCTTTTTTAAGAGAAAATCTTGCACAACCTCATACTGATGTTTCTAATTCAAATTTAGGATTATAGGTAGGTTTATAGATTATACAGCAAGTATTGCTTGTTTTATCCTAATATATAAAATTTTCAGAATAGCAATACCAATACTAACAATATGGTGACTGCAAACAATTTCTTTGTAGTTATTTTTTATCTTTTGGAAATATAGTCAAATTCCAGATCACCTGAAATAGTTTCTTTCTGTGAAGCTAAGTCATCCACTCAATGGTTTATCAGGTCCATGTTTTATTTTGCTTGATTTTTAGGTATTATCTTTTCTCTCTATTTTAATTTTCATCTTGGATTTTAGGTAAACCATGTGTGCGGTTCTAAACATCAAATTTACATAACAAGCTAATTTCAGAAGTTTAGCTTCTACTCTTACCACATTTTTACATTTTATTCTTTTTAATGACCCACGTCATTCCACTGCAGTACATTTTTAACTGTAGATAAAAATTCCCCAATCAGCATATTCATCAAATGCAAATGGCATCACTAAAGTAGTGCCTAGAAGGATCTTTTTTTTTTTTTTTTTTTGGTAGAGATGAAGTCTCACTATGTTGCCCAGGCTAGTCTCGAACTCTTGGGCTCAAACAATCCTCCCACCTGGGCCTCTCAAAGTACTGGGATGACAGGCATGAGACATTGTGCCCAGTCCATATTAAGTTTTAACAAGCTCTATTTTGTACATAATCTGCAAAGGTAATCTTTAATTCTGCATGGCTGAATTGTCACATAATCAAAATGTCTACAGTTAAAATTAATTTCCTAAAATAAATTTTAATTTACTAAGAACTATAAGTAAACTAGAAATTCTTAAACAATAAACACCAACATAATATTACTCTTGCACAGATGATGACTTTGGGCACAGTAGTATCGAAATACCTCTTGGGGACTTGCGAAGTAAAGGGACAATGAACCTACACTGTATATCCTCCATATGCGCCAGCTGCCCATTTCTTCATGTTGTTAGAGTTTCTCAACATTCGGTTCTCAGCAGTGTCTTAGTCTACACTTGTCTCTGAGTGACTTCCTCTGCTTCCAAGGTTTCCCATTTCCTCTATATGCTAAAGATTTACATATTTATATCTCCAGTTAAGAATTTTTTCTTACATTTTAAGGCAGATTACTCAAAGAACTTACCAACCCATGGGTCCCATTGTTTCAGCTCTAGTTTTCCCACGTTTTGCCTCCTTAAGCAGTTCTTCTATTGCTTTCCTGATAAGAAAAAGGAAAAGATTTGAAAGGCAGTCACCCCACTAAGTTCTGAAAATCAATTTATTCCAGGTCCATGATCTTGGGAAAGGAACCAACCTTTGAAGCACGATTGTTGGGGCAAATTTTTTTTTAAACAGTTGACAATTTGGAACACATAAATTAAAAAGAAACTATTAATATAAAGAGAAGCAACAATGAAGAGAAAAAATTACAAACTGGGAAAAATATTTTTGATATAAGACAGTTAAATCAACTTAATATAAGAATTCTCTTTTCTTATTAATTTGAATAACCAAAAGACATGAACATCCAAATATGTATGTATCTATATTTTTTCAAATTCACTGTTATTCAAAAAAATACCAGTGAACTCAACAAGGATAAATGTTTCTGCCCATTAGTGAGGGGGGTAGAGAAATGGATAACTTCTTCTCTACTAATGGGGACTGAAGCTGATATTATATTTCTGGAGGACAATCCAGCAACATAATAAAGAACCTTAAGAATAGTATATACCAGCAGTTGACCTAAAAATTTTAGTTTGTCCTATGAAAATATTCAAATAAGTATGCAAAACTATATGTACAAGGATATTCAAACTATTTGCTAACAAAGAAAAAACAGAAAACTTAAATATTTACTGATAAAAGATTGGTTAAATAAATCATGACATATCCACATACGCGGAAGATTAGGCAGTCATTAAAAATGAAGACAAATGAATTTTTGGCACAGGACAGACATTCAGTATATAAAGCTGGTACAAAAGAATATGTGTAGAATAATCTTAATTTCAAAATTATTTACATACATATTACATAGAAAAACATTTGGAGAGGGCTGGGTATGGTGGCTCATGCCTGTAATCCCAGTACTTTGGGAGACTGAGGTGAGAGGATCACCTGAGGTCAGGAGTTTGAGACCAGCCTGGGCAACACAGCAAAAGCTGGTCTCTAAAAAAAAAAAAATAATAATAATAATAAAATTTGGAGGGATGTTATCAAAACAGTAAGATGAGTTTTAAGGTGATTTTTTTTTTCTGTTTGCATTGCTGCATTTTCTATTTTTTCTACAATGAACATGTATTATTTGTGTGAAGAGGTTAAAAAAAAGAAAACATATTTATCAACCATATTCTGAGACTTTACTATGTGTAAAATACTGTGCAAGGTGCGGTGGGTAGCAACATAGGAAGATGATCATCCCTGACTTGAATATGATGTATCAATAACAAAGTTAAGAAAAAGAGAGGTGTAAACAAATATAGTCCAAAAACAGAACTATAAATCTAATCATGAATTTTTGAAGCTGGATAATTATATAGAGTCTATATTAAAATGTTATAATGACAATATTATAATACTACCATACACTATTTATATAATCTTCAAATATTAACATTCTGTTTACAAGAACGTTTCATTTCATGTTGATTTTTATCAAAGTAAAGCATGCACATCGTTTAAAAAGACAAATATTATTTAAAAGATTTAAAATACAATAGTCTTCTATATTATCCTGCCCTTACCCACCAAAGAAAACAATTTCAACTTTTTTTCATCTGTTTCTCGTTATTTACTTCCATATTCTTAATACTATGCTTTCAAACTATTTCACCACCTCTTCATCTTCAAAAATACATCTGCTTAATTTTGTATAACTCATTTTTAAATAAACTCTGATTGAGATCTTTAAAAGATGTCTTTTCAGTTAACTCAGCAGCCTGACATTTTCTGATCTTTCTTGGGAAGGCCCACTGCTATGGATCAATGAAGAACTGAAGCGCTTGCCTATCTACCGACATGCTGACTCCCTCAATCACAAGTTTCGCAGCCCAGTCTTATGGAATCACAAACAGGTAAGTCCATCTGATGACCACATATGCTGCTTCTTCCAGCTCTTTAGAATAATGGTACGGCCTGCTGAAATGATCTGGGGACTTTGTCTCTTACAGTAGTTCAATCAAAATTTATCCTAATTCCAAACCGAGATCCTTTTTCACCCTTATAAAGTAAAAAAATTAAAGGGTATAAATATTCCAAATATGCCTCTTCCTTTCCCACAAATTAGTGTGGTACTTTTAAAACAAAAACAGATAAATCATACCTAGATCCACCTATGTGCTCTCCTTCTGTCAAAAGAAATGGTTAAAAATAATTGGAAAAAAAACTTTTTGGGACAGTTCCCCAACTATGAACAAAATATGTATCAGTTACAAATAAACTAGAATGTGTTTTCCCATAAAAACTATGTTAAAATGTTCGCCTAGCTTTCTGGACCAGACTACAGAAGCTTATTTGAGTCAGAATCCAGCTGAAATGCTATACATCTGCAGAAGGTATTCAGTAAAGATTCTTGCAGAGACCCTGAAGGCATATTCTAGGTGCTTTCAAGAGCTTGAAGTTTGACAGTGACTCTTCTTTAGTTTCGATTCTACTTAAAATTGTCTCTAGCACTGTTATTAATTTTACCTGGCACGCTTAAGGATGCCTTCTGGTTTACGAGTACAATCAAAGAGAAAAGAAGGTATGTGTATGAGAAAGACTGCCTGCAGTAAAACAAATTTATCAAGGATGAAAGACCATAAAAGAGGAGTAGAGACTGGGTGGAAGGGCGCTCAGTCAGCTGGTCTACCTTGTTCCCATTGGTAAAGGAGGCTTAGCTGCTGTCCACAGTCAAAGTGGTGCAGAGTGACCCATTCCCATGGTTTGGATCTACCCAAGTTAGGTATCTGCAATTGGTTTAACAACAACTAATGTAGACATAGAGCTTTAAGTATACCAAGTACTATACTATATAAACATGGTAACATAGTTATTACCACCAGTTTGCAGATGTGGAAAGTGATATTCAGAGACGTCGACTAACTTGCCCAAAGTAACACTGCTAACGATCAGGGAGAAGGGCAATGAGGAAGAGGAACAAAGCAAACAAAACCCAACCACTGTTTTTAAGGCTAGGTATCATCTGATCCTTCTATTAGACTATCTCCTCCACAAATATCTGCACAGCAAATCCTGGAGAAATTGTTTATCATTAAAAGGCAAAAATTAAAATAAATGGGGGAAAAAAGGCCTAACAGAGTGCCACTACTGCATTTATTCAAAGAGAACTGGGGAATAGGCTGATACTGGAGAGGCGGAAGGAATGAAGGAGGACTGATCACTATTTTGTCCTAAGAATGTTGAGCATTCGCTACTTCCCACCCAAAATTCTCCTGCATAAGCTCCCTCTACAGAGCTTTACTTTCAAAGAAGAAAACAACAGTTTCTAGCAATCAAGTATCCCAACCTTAAAACAGTATCACTACCTTCAAAATTAAGGGGAAAAAGTCAGCAACTACCCCATTACTGTAGCCTCTGTTGTTTCCTCGAGAAATCTCATTAATGAATTATTGGGTAAGGAAATTATAAATCCAGTTTCTATTCTACATTATCACAGAGGCAAAATACTTAAATTATCAAAGATTATGAAACATCAACATGCATGAAACAAGACAGTTTTTAATGAGATGATGAAAGAAGTGTAAACTGTAATTAAAATACAGGAAAAGCAAATAGGAGAATATATAAGTACTAAGTACATACAGAACTTGAACCATTAAAAAATTATTCAGACATAAACTTAGTTCTTGGTATGCTAGTTTTTATACTTGGTTCTTTTCAATATCTTGAAGGTTTCTTTGTAAAACCAATTAATTATATTAGAATCCTAAGTTCCATGGAGACCCAAGAGAGCTGAGTCATTAAGCAGACGGTTTTCTGGGCACAGGAACAAACCACAATCAATTTTCAATGATCCATGTGTGTATTATCTCCAGCCAATTTTCCATCCTAGCACAGCTTCCTCAGGCCTGCCTGTTCACTCCATTAGCCAGCTGGTACATGCTTAAGGAATGTCAACTGATCATAATAGCAGCTTAAATAAAACCCAAGTGGGAATGCAAATCTGGTACAAAATCATCTTAAAATCCAAAGTCAAACAAACTAGTTTTGAGTTATCTGGGTCTGTTTCTTTTTAATCACTTTAATCAACTGAGGGTTAACTGTTCCAGTATACAGAAGGGGTAGCAAGAAATTGAAGACAACTGAAATAAAGCACCAGAAATTGAGAGGAAAAATAAACCATAAAGTAGGAAAACGGGAATTTTAAAGGAATAAAATCAGAGAAGCTAAATCTCAAATAACTGCTCAGAAATGATGGAGTTAGTCAGAGGGGGCTACAGGCCTCTTCCTGCGATGGTGAAGGAAAGCTAGGAACACAAGGCTGAACGTTGGAAGCTTTCCTCATTTGTGTCTCTCTCAGTCTTTAAAAAGTCACCTTTGATCAGCTAACTGCATAATACAGTATCTGTCACATGATGGACAGAAAAACAGGTTCAAAAAAGGCAATACATTGTTTAATAGGACTACTCTCTTCTTGGGTGTGTTCAAACAAGCACGACTTGGTGACAAGAATATAGACTTCTTAGAAAATTGGCAGAAATGAGTACAGCATCATTTGCTGCTGTTGACTGGGAAGTTATCTAAAAGGCCCAACACATTATCAGTGCTGAAGGCAAACATGTTTATACTTGTGGAGTCATCCACATACATGTAAAAGAAACTTTACGATGGCAATCTAAATTTCTTCCCATAATGGAGTAATAAAGCTTAGAGAGAAAAATGGAACTATCTACTTGATCTTTGGTAAAGCTTTGATGTCAGATCATTGATAAAAAAAAATACGGACAGATGATCAGATCACTCTGAACATCTGCAAACAACTGCTTATGGGTTCATACTGCCAGTAGTAACTAGTGGTTTAGTAGTCATAGGGATCTGCAGAAACCACAGGACAAAGTTTGGGTTCTTTATGACTTAGTATTTTGACTACAGACACAGGCAAAAATTTAGAAATATCCTTATTTAATTTCAGTAAAATATTAAATTGTCTGGGGTCATGTATAAGCTCTAAAGAAAGGTAAAAAAAAAAATCAAATTGTAAAAAGCGTTTTTAAACACAAGGTAAAACTCAATAGGAACACTGAGGTCATTTGGGAAAGGAAAAGAATTTTTCAGACATAAACTAGAGGCACAATAAATTAATCTGTACATTTTGTTAAATTTGGCTAATCTATATTACGCACTTGCTAAATACAAGGTACTGTGATTTATACCATGAGCAAGGCTCTTCCCTGAAGAGGCTATTAGGGACTGCATATAAAATAAAGAGCCATATATGTACTTTAAAAACAAATAATGGATTATCTAGGAGAATGTGAGGAAGGAGTTCCAATATTCATTTCTAAAATAACAAACAGTCCTGAGAAAAGGTGCTGAAGTTTTAAGAAGAACTTATGCTGGCAAAAGACTGGAAAGTGATGGAGGAACGTGAGTTTGAAAGGAAGATTAATGAGATCCTTTGTTGATTTCATGCCCACATGAACTAAAGATAGAAGAAAGTGGTATTTTAAGCAATGGTGGAAAAATAAGACAAAAATACTGCAGATTGCTTTTTGCAATGATGATAATAATTACCTCACAGGGTTGTTATGAGGATAAAATGAAATATTTGATTTGGATCCAAGTGTTCTGTGTTTTATAAGAAGCAGAAGAACTATGATAGCTATGTTTTACTTGACTACACTCCTAAAGGTCTCAGAACTTGTCTTTTTCAACCTAGTTTTCTTAATACCTGGCACATGGTAGGTACTAAGTTAAGATCTGGGGAATAAATGGGTTCTGGGTATGTGTGGGACATGATACAAATGCAAGGATTTAAAAATAAAAACACTCCATCTGTAGACAGAATAGATGATGATGGGTGAGATGGAAGAAGAGGAAAGACAAAGGAGGTGAAAAGAAGATAAAAGAGAAAAAGAAAGTATGTCACTGGGCAAATAAATGTAATGAAAAAAATGAAGAGCTTCAGGCTCTTGAGGGAGCAATCCCCTATAGTGGCCAAACGAACAGGAGCACAACAGCAACACGTATCCTTAGTGTCATCAAACGTTAGGGCACACTGGGAAACCACAGACACTGGCCAAGGACACAGAATGAGGCACAGCTGGAATCTTTCCTGTCAGGACTGAGGACTTTGATCCTTTAGGGCTGCCTGAAAATCTCAGCGAAGTTTCATATGTAGAAAACACTTTTCCCTTTAGTGAGCTACTGATCAGTGATAAATGGCCTTTGTTTAGCTTCCAATATTATTCTTTTGCTTCATTATATTATAACTGGGCAAAATCCCACTTCACTCACACATGTTAACATCTTGTGAACTCCATTTCTTAGTAGAGATCCTAATTGTGTTTTGAGATGACAGTGCCTAATGTTGGAGTGGAGGGTGCCAGTACAGAGACGGTGAGATGTCACAGGAGGGCTACTAGTCTGTCTCTGCAAGGCTTTGCCACACAGATGCCCTGTGGGATCACCACATACAGGGCCTTGGCTCTGACAGTCCAGAGGCCTAACATGGCTTAGACACTCCCACCAACTGCAACACTACATTTGCTGTTACATGCATGGGGTTATGCCCGGGTTATGCCCTCTGTCCAAATCACTCTCCACTCACAACCTCTACACCAGACACTCAGGTCTGACATTACCCTCTCCACCAAGCCTTTCCCAATCTCCCTGTTTGCTCCACGTCAATAGATGTAACTGCTCCTTTCTTATAGGCCCATTTTTTGAAATGGCTGAAAGTCAGCTAAGTATCAAACAACAGAATTAACTTATTGCACATGCTGATTATTCTGTTAATGTCGGTAATATTTGGATTAATGTGGAAAGGCAGAAACATTCCGCATATATTCCATGAAGCTTATTTTCTTGCACTGATCTTAATAAAGTCCCTAATTATATTGTTATAATCAAGATTTTCACATAAATTAAAAGTGGTTTCATTCCTTGCAAATTATAGGAAAAAGAGCCTTAAAAATACTTTGACTTGGGGCTTATATAGAAACACTGGATGTGTAGGAATTAATACAGAAGTTTAGCATATGGCCCAATTGCTGTCAAGCAAACGCTAAGATAGAATTGTGAATTTAGGAATTCAGTATTTCACACGAGATGTGAGAGTATGGTCCCAGGCATTTGTATTGAAAATGCAGTGCCCCATTTTTTGTAAGCATAAGAGTATACAGTCGGCCCT
This sequence comes from Piliocolobus tephrosceles, assembly GCF_002776525.5. Taxonomy (NCBI): domain Eukaryota; kingdom Metazoa; phylum Chordata; class Mammalia; order Primates; family Cercopithecidae; genus Piliocolobus; species Piliocolobus tephrosceles. The sequence goes on from NC_045455.1 coordinate 88,248,622, forward strand.
CTGTATCTGTGGATTCAACCAAACATGGATTGAAAGTTTTTTTTTAAAGACGCAAAAAAATAACAATATAATGAAAATAACACAAATGAAAACCAATACACAATAAGAGCTATTTACATAGAATTTACATTGTACTAGGTAATACAAGATTATACCTAGTACAATGTAATATTAGTAATAATAGATTACTTAGGTTACAGGCAATCTAGAGATGATTTAAAGTATAGAGGAAGAGGCATGTAGGTTATATGCAAATATTATGCCATTTTATATCAGCGACTTGAGCATCTGTGGGTTTTGGTATCCATGGGGGTCCTGGAAGCAATCCCCCAGGGATACTGAGGGAAGGTTATATGTTCTATAAACCATAATAGTCTAAAAGTATTAAAAAACAAAATATAAAATAATAAAATGATCTATGAATCAGTGTCAAATTTCTTGTATGTTCCACATAGACCTACACATATACAAACATAAGAGTAATATGATTTAAGATTGCAAAATGTTACTCAGTTTCCAAGTGCAACTGTTTCAAGTACTGTATTAAATCATGAGTATTTTCAGAACCATGAAATGAAATACCATGACAAGCAGGAAAATGGAAGCTTAGCACTAGTGGGAAACAATATTTTCTTAGTGAAGGATCTATTGCATTCATGCCAAGATGAAGGATTTGACAAGTTAATGTCTTTTCTCTTTTTAACTTTTCTGCAGCTCAAAACCTTTCCATACTCTAAAGTAGTGTCCACTGGAAAGTCAACATTGGTACAATCTTCACATATTTAAACACAGTTTCCTTTCATTCAAGGACACAGGTCAAAACATGAGAAGGGTGTTTCCTGGGTTATGAATTGCATTGAGCACTGGATCTCCACTGACAGAGGCATCCATGCATTTGTGATATATAGGGCTGCTCTCCTCAGCCAGGGTCCAGGCAATTCTCCTTTGAATACAGTTCTAATATGCATTTAACATGCACCACTGGGACATGATGAAAAATTATAATGGTAACAGTACTTATGTACCATTTACCTTACAGCTAATCCTCACAACTTATGTAGCTCCCGTTTCACAGCTAAGGAAATAAGGAGAAAATAAGGTAAAGTCAAGAAACTTACCTAAGGCCGCAATAGCCAATAAATGATAGGGCCTGGGATGTGAACCCAGGCAATCTGACTCTAGGCCCCAGGATCTTAACCCTTACACTACAGCTCTATTACAAGCATGATCCTAGTCCTCAAGAAGCTCAGTCTAGTGAGGGGGCAAGTAGAGCAGCAATATTTAATGGTGCTTATAATGACAAGAACGGCTCTGGCAAAGACAAAACTCAAGTCCCCTCACCTAGACATAAACATTCTCAAATCTGCAACTACCCATTTATAGACGGCCACTGAGAGTGGATTACTATTACAGACAGATCACTTCTTTGGTTAAAATGTGGGTTGGTTCTTAACATTTAGCTCCTGGGGAAAACTTATTTTTCAGTTCATAAGACACCTACTTCACTATAGGGTCTACTGACTTCATTTTCAAAGCAGCACGTATTTTTACAAATATTTATTCTTAAATCCTGATACAGAAAATACAGTGACTCTTTTTCAATTCATATTATAAAACCTGAGTAAATGTGCCACGGTAAATTTTTATATGAGCTATGAAGAAAAGCATCTCTTACTGAAAATAACTTTGTGGGGTGGTGGTGATAGGGTTAATTAGGAAATAGTAAACTCTGAATAGAAAAGCCCATGGACAATACAATAACAGGAAGAGCAGATCTGTTGATAGGTCAAATGTTAGGTTTAAAAATATTACAGTCTACGCTCTTCTGAAATATTAGTTGGGGGAAAAATCCACACAGAATATAAGGTCAAATAATTCTTGAGTTCTTTTACTCAGTAAAATGTATTTTGTTATCTCTTTAAGATAACAGATGCTCTCGAGAACAAAACTGATGAAAACAAAACTGCAAAAGAAAAAGGGATTTAAAGTCTAGAAAGATGGGTGTGGAAGAGAGCCAATATCCAGCAAAGAAAAGCTAATATGGCAGCTGCTTGAATTTAGTAAAGGATAGGAAAAATGGCAGAAGACCAAAAAGTAGAAATAAAAAATAAAATTCAGACTCTCACCAAACAGCTGTTCAAAATGTAGAGAGGAAAACTATCACAGAAGTTGTACAAAAAACATTACAATACAAGCCTCTAAAGTTTGCCTCTACAGTTTTTTTTTTAAACGAGGGAGAATTTTGGTAGGTGTATTGTTCTTTGATAAACACACCACATAGCAGAAAAACCACCTCACCAAAAGCGTGGTCTGTAAATCACTCTCTTAATCCTAAGAGCTTTATTTTATACAAATCATCTGCAGTTCTCTGTAGACTGTCCTAAACAATACCTCAGAGTTCTTGGATCTCAGCCCTGAGGATGGCCTATTCAGCAGAAAGTCTGGTCAGCCTGCTGAAGCTATTTTCTTCAGCATGTCAAGGCTGCAGTAATCTGCTAGAAAACAAGCTGTCCACCCCTTGTAGATTTCAGTTTCTGATTCATCAAATGATTATAAATTATACTCAGAGTTAAGAGCAAGGAATAGAAAAAAAAAAAAAAACATAAAAGCAAGTTCTAGAATGTGTAGGATTTTGGCATCTCATCACTTCATGCTCTTTAAAGTGTTTTCATTTAAAAACACACTTAGCAATTTGTCTCTTGAAAATGCTATTTCAAGATAAAATAATTTACCTGTCATCATCTGAATAAAGTCATTTTTAACCCCAGGAAGAAAACATATGTATACTTCTAATTCTTAGAAATCCAGCAATACACAATGAGATGGGAAGAAGAGAAAGCCTGCACTCCACAGACAACATCACAGGTTCAGTGACAGCCCTGCGGCCGCTAAGTGCAAGGCAGAGTCCTGCCTTAGAGGCAAGAGGTGATGAAGAGCCAGTGAAATAGAGGGTGTAGCCCACTCTGGGGTGATCATGCCTTCCGCCTGCCGTGCGGACTGCCAGACCAGGCTTCATCTTGATCACCAGGCATTTTCTGTCTTTCACACTCTAGGCATCAAACATGGCTTTGAGGGATATGGTAGTTTCCTCCACATACTGGCAGGGAGAGGTTTTGAAAAAATAGTACATATATACATAGACAGTATTTTCTACATCAATAATTAACTACAAAAACATACTACACAAAAAAAATTTTGCCAGTGTGGTGGCACATGCTTGTAGTCCCAGCTACTCAGGAGGCTGATGTGGGAGGATCACTTGATCTCAAAAGTTTGAGGCCAGCCTGGGCAACATAGCAAGATCCTATCTCTAAAAAAAAAAAATGTTTAATGTATTAAAACCCACCGGTAAATTCTTAACTCTTTTTTTTTTTTTTGAGATAGAGTCTCGCTCTGTTGCCCAGGCTGGAGTGCAGTGGCCGATCTCAGCTCACTGCAAGCTCCGCCACCTGGGTTTACGCCATTCTCCTGTCTCAGCCTCCCGAGTAGCTGGGAATACAGGCGCCGCCACCTCGCCCGGCTAGTTTTTTGTATTTTTAGTAGAGACGGGGTTTCACCGTGTTAGCCGGGATGGTCTCGATTTCCTGACCTCGTGATCCGCCCGTCTCGGCCTCCCAAAGTGCTGGGATTACAGGCTTGAGCCATCGCGCCCGGCCTTTAAATTCTTAACTCTTTAAACCCTGCACCGTCAAGTTTCAAGTTGTTTTTCTGGTGCCAATTTATACAGTAATGAAATTAAGTAGGACAAGGTAATTTTAAATCCCATTTTACAATTTAAAAAACTTAGTTAACATATATACATGTGTTTTGGGGGAAAACTCTATATTTATGTAAAGGAGTAATTAATAGACTTAAGCGGTTAAACATACACATAAACCTAACTTTGAGAGCAGCATCCCTTTAAGGAAAATGTTTACAAGAGTTCAAAGTGATGAACTTAGATGGTCCACTGAACAAGTCGGCCAAAACTGCAAAACTGTGCAAATAAGGTTTTATATTGACATTCAAAGATCCCAGAGATGCTTCCTTCTTAGCTGGCCAAAGTTGTAGAGCTCTGGTACAATGCAAACACATTCTTACAGATGCTGAATTCAACAGCACAGGAGGAACCACTAGAAAGGCTGCAGAGATTAACTGAAAGGAAGGAAGCAGCTCATGGAGACTAATCTCTATAGGAGAAAAACCCAAGGCATGGAAAATTCCATTACGATTAATCCAACCTTTACCTTTATATCATACCACTTATCATACCAACAACACATCAGCTGCCAAAAGAAAGAAACCACAGAGAGTAATATAATCGATGATTCTGGCATCAGAAACCAGCTGCAAGACAACCAAAACCCAGCAAACCACACTTTATCATTCAGAGACTTATAAATTATATGTGATGATATAACCAACAAGGGAAACGTGAAAGCATGTTCTAGTGCCAATGTTTAACTATGCACTGTTTTATAAAATACCAAAAACTTAAAACACAATATTTTCTTGTCCCTGAATTAAAACTATACTTTAAGTAGCCGTATATATTAGGACCATCTCATCCACTGAAACATAAACAATCCTTAGGGAATGGAACAGCAGCTGCAGTTTAATTGGATGGAGCAATGCTAACAAAGAGTTTAGAACTAAGTTAAAAATAGAATAGGTACCCAATTGAGACTGCAGGGGAAAATTCTGAGAGGCAGATCATGCTGATTATCCAAACAGCATAATTTGGCTTCCTCCCAAAGTCTAATACACTCTTAAGGCTTACCAAAAAAGGGGCACTGCATTTTCAGTACAAACGCTCGGGACCATACTTTCACATCTCATTTGAAATATTAGACCCCTAAATTTACAGTTCTCTCTTACTGTTTGCTTGATAGAAATTGGGACATATACTATATTAATTCCTATATGCCCAGTGTTTTTAGAAAAGTTTCAAGGATCTTTTTGCTATAATTTTCATTTTAATCACCTGAACCAAAATGTTCAGGTAAAGATCCATTAAATACAATCTATATGACTAAAAAATATAAGGGAAAAGTTTCTCAAATGTTAGAGGCCATCTGGTTTAACTTTGTCATATAAAGCCAAGGAAATTATGGTTTAGAGAAGTTAACAACTTGCCTAACACTAAATAATACCTGGTTTTTGAAAATTTAACTCAAAATTACCTGTATTTATTTTTTTCGGCCACCCTAGGGAGAAATGATGAGACAGATTACAATTATAATATTTTAGCCCAGGATCATTACCTTTGGAGGACAACACTGTAAGTGCCAACACTAACACTATCCAATGCTATGTGATGTGTCTATGATTATTGTGATCTGCAACACACAAGCTTCAGAGCAGAATTTCTTACCTGAAAAATCCAGACTGAATAGACTTACTCAGTAACTGTTCTATCTTTATATAATCCCTAAAACACCTCTCAATGCTTTTAGAAGACTGATTATGCAGTTCTTCCTTTATAATTTTAAATCTAGGACACCATCAAGTAACCTTAAGAGAATAAGAAAGCAGCCACAATACAGCAGTGAGAAAATGAGTCCTAGTTCTGCACCTACTAGCTCTGTGATCCTGTGATATTCAAGGTCACAGAGCTCTGTGATTAAAATGAAGCTATTTCTACTAACCTTTCAATATTCTTAGGTGGATTAAATACAATTTATATATATATAAAAATATATAAAATATATATTTAATATAATTTATATATAGTTTACTTTGTAAAGCACTGAACAAATCTAAGTTATTTTAAGAATTTTTTTAAATAATCATTTTACAGTTATAATTTCAATAGTAATCACAGATATACTATTCATAGTTATGTATGTTAACTAAAATATCATGTGCACAGCAACTTACAGAATAATATATATTACCTCACTGAGGCTGAGATAAACCCTTAAAGTTCCTGTTTCCCTTTTATTGGTTAAGCCACCAAGGCTCAGGGAGGAGACTGCCTTATCTGAGGTCAACCAGTAAGGGACATAGCTGACTCCACCCCAGAGCTTTCTAACTTCATATCCAGAGTTCTGTCAAATAACACATACCCTTATTTCATTCAATCCGTGAATAACAGTTTCTATATTTTGAGGATGATCAAGTGCTGCTTTGGCACAATATAGATGAAAAAGTTAAAATGAACATATTTAAAGATAATGCTAATAAGGTTTAATAATATGAAAAATGGTATTTTCACAAACCAAGTATTACCAGTAAACCTTTATTTGGGTTCTTAACAAGTTACTCACTCATTCATTTGATTCTTTTCATGTTTAAAATTTACAAAGAATAGTTCCATTTCCAACATGTTTCAGCTAGGCCAACAATTTTGTCTCTTAAACTGAACTCCTTGGAGCATATGCTCTGGCAAAGCTGTTATCTTCATGTGAGTCCAAGGCAGGTAACATCAATGACGTCATGCCCATTAAAAGATGAGTTTGGTCAGGAGTGGTGGTTCATGACTAATCCCAGCACTCTGAGAGGCCAAGGCAGGTGGATAGCTTGAGCTCAGGAGTTCAAGACCAGGCTGGGCAACATGGCAAAACCCCATCTCTACAAAAAATACAAAAATTAGCCAGGCTTGGTGGCTTGCACCTATGGTCCCAGCTACTCAGGACGCTGAGGTAGGAGGATTGCTTGAGCCCAGGAGGTCAAGGCTGCAGTGAGTCAAGGTCACCCCACGGCACTCCAGCCTGGGTGACAGAGTGAGACCATGTGTCAAAAAAAAGCAGAGTCTATGGAGTCAGGCCATCCTGGGTTCCTATCTAATTACTAGTCATATAACCTTAGGCTGGTTACCTAACTTCCCCAGGTCTCGGTTGTTTTCTATAAAGGGGAAAAGACACTATCTGCCTTGAAGGAGGATTAAACTGGTTTTCCTACCTGGTGAGGCAAATCAGTCTTCTTACTTTACAGTCACAGTTACGTGTCTGTTAGACTGTCTGCTTTTGGCCAGGAATAAGCCTAGTTGGCTTCCTCATGTTCTGGCTTGTTCTGATCTTTCATTGCTCTCCAGTGGGGACCAACTTATTAGAACAAGCAAATAGGAAGGGAATCCTCTGCTTGCTTGCTACAAGTCTGGGCAGAAGACAGTGACACATCCGTAAGCTAACACTTCTAAAGACAGACATTTTCAGCACAACAGTTCCTAATCATAAACCCCTAGAATCCTTTATGTTTTCCAACCATTTAAGGACAAAGTGCAATCTCTGCCATATAAACACACTAATCATAAGTCCCTAGAATCCCTAATATTTTCCATCCATTTAAGGACAAACTGCAATCTTCCCCATGTAAACAAACCAATAAACAAAAAGCAGAAATAAAACTGTAGTATCAAATCTAGGCGGCTTCAATTACAAAGTCTGATAAATAATATAAATCCAACTCATTTACTTTGACAAGAACATGATGATGGTACTCTTTTACTCCTCATCTTCAAGGAATGAAGTGATACATGAAGCTTATATTAATTTTACATTACCAATTTTATATTAATCACTTTTGGAAACAGCAGCAACAAAAACCCCTTGGTTAAGTATTCTAAGCACCAGGACTTATGTTTAAGTATGCAGAGCAAAGAAGCAACTCAGGATCTGAAATAATGTTAGATGAGGGATCGCAATGTTGGGTGATCCTTCACTTGAAATCAGAGTTCCAATGAAAATTTATTCTTAGATCCCATGTAATTTATTAACAGTTGTACACAAATGCTCATGGGGACCCAAGGGAAAAGGCCAAGACTCTGTTCAATTCATTGTGGAGCTAACAAGATAAAAATGGCACAACGGATATCAAATTATTGAATGCTTTAAGTCTTTGTTTTGTCCTCCAAGTGCTTCAGGTCACCTAAATAAAGACTGGGATTTCTGGTAATTTTTCACCGAAGTGAGGGCAAGTCCATTTCACAAAGTAAGGGCAAAATAAAACTTAAGCAATCCCACATCCTTTCACCCCATTAGATTTTTTTGAAATATTATCGGTCTGGGAATTCCCCAAATCTGAAACCACGCAGTAGGTATATATGGGTAGAACAGGTGCTCACAAAACCAATATTGTCGGCCTTGCGGGGGTCAGTTCTCACTTAATGTGAGATGCATTGCAGTCAAATTTGGCCTTGCAGATACAAAGCTCTGCCTTCTTACGAGTGTATAATAACATGCCCAGTTCTTAGCTCAGGTGACCCCTCTGGAGTCATCTGCCTGGCAATATCTATCAGATCTGCTTGGTACCTACTGCATAGGCTACTCCTCTGGCACTCAATCTTTGCCTGCTCTGGTCACCCTTTGCCTAAATGAACCTCTAGATCTGACTCCTCCTGGACAGGCCCAGTCTCTTGTCATCTACATGTGACAGACTATGGAGTTGAAGACACACAACCACAAATTTGTCATTCTCAATTCGAAGCTTATAGAATAGTTATTTCCCTTTTCAAATTCAAGTTCAGCTCTTGGGGTATTTAATGAAAAAACAATACAGAGTCAATCATTTCATAAACATTTTTTGAACACCTGCTGCGAGCCAGGCATTGTTCCAGGGGTTGTGGATACATCAGTGAACATTCAAACAAAAATCTCTGCTCTCACGGAGCTTATGTTGCAGTGTGTGTGTTTGAGAAGTAGAGGGAAAGGCAACATATAATAAATACAATAAATAGGTAAATTATATATCTCATATATTGGAAGGTAAGTGCTATAGAAAAAATACTACAAGGTAGGAGTGCTGGGGGGCGGGAGGGGCGCTGCAATTTTAATGAGGTAAAAGAGTTAGAAGAAATGACACCTATCCTTCAGGAATGCAATACTACACAGCTCTTTGGTCTAGTCAGATTGCAAACTCTGTGAAGGCAGGCATGAAATGAGATTCGTCTTTGCACTCCTGGTACCGGGAAGACAAATGGACCTTAAATAGCTGCTGGAAAAACAAACGCGCGCCTTCTGTTATTTTTCCACAGCAATGCTATTTGTAGTAAATGGCATAGATTTACGAGACAGCTGGTTAGGAAATGAGTGTACTATTTGGAATTGAAAAGACAGCATACCTTGGAATCAAATCCTTTAAATTCCACTTCACGGTACTCAAAACAATAATCCTAAAACTTTTTCTCTACTAGAGTTCTGTGGGGACAAGATCCCAAGGAAAATCCATATCACTTTCCCATACTGCTGTTGCAGAGTAAAAATATCCATCAATCAACTTCAAGTGGGAGATACTCTACCTTTTTAGACCAATAGAGAGGCAAGATAACGGATGAAGCATGGGATCAGGGTGGTGAAGATAGTAATGTTAGAGGCTCTTGAGGACAAAATGAAGACAAAAATGAAACAGAATATAAAGCATAACCACCTTTATCAAGGCTCTCTATGATGCTTACCCATGCCTCCCCCCAGCTCCTCCTCCCACTGAAGCCACAGGATAGGCATGGTTCCTTGTCTCACTCAAGAATTTTTTGTCTTCTTGAAGCTTGTTACTGTGGTGGCTTTCTGAGTTGCAAGTGTCAGCTGATAAGTATACAAAAAAATGTCATTATAAATCATCAGTCCTTCTTCCTGTTGTGGCACTCATACTCTGACACTGCTATGTAATCATGCATATATTCATTCACTTTCTGAATAAACATCAATGAAAGCCTACTGTGTGCCCAGTTTTAAGTGCCTGGGGTTCAGAAGCAAACAAGAACAAAGCCCTTGTCACCAAGGAGACATTTTTCCAGTGGAATTAGACAATAAATATATAAATATATAATATGTCAGTTGACAATGAGTACTATGAAGGAATATAGCAAGGTATGGGAATAGAGAGTGATGGAGGTTTGTATGTGGATGTGTCTGCCACTTTAGAGAAGGTGGATGGGTAAGCAGCCGCTAAGATGGTGCCAAGGATCCCCACCTCCTAGTATTCAGACCCTCATGTACTCCCCTTCTCTTAAGTGTGGGCTGGACTTACCGACTCATGTCTAACCAACAGAATAGAGCAGAGGCAATGGGATGCCACTTCTGAGAGCAGGGCATAAAAAGACTGGCTTCTGTCTTGGGTTCTCTGTCTTCCTGGCTCTGGCGGGAAGCCAGCTGCCATGGCATGAAGCAGCCCCCTATGAGTGAGCTTGTGGGTAAATCCTCTCCCATGCAATCCTCAACTGCAGCCTGGATGACATCTTGACTACAGCCTTGTCAGAGACCCTGAGTCAAAATCACCCAGCTAAGCTCCACCCAGATTCTTGACCCACAGAAACTGAGACGTATTTGTTGCTTTCAGCCACTAAGTTTTGGGATAATCTGTTATGTAGCAATGGACTAATACCCAGTCAAGGATGGTCTCTCTGAGAAAACGACTTTGGAAACAGACAGGCCATGTGAAGATTTAGGGGAAGAGAGGTTCGGGAAGTAAAGGGCAGGTGCCAAGGCCCTGAAATGGCAATGTTAGCCTTATATGAATAAAAGAAGTGAGAAGGCCAGTGTGGCAGTCACGGGTGATGCTTTGGGAAGAGAGCAGGGTGGGACAGGTGGGGGAGGCAGGCAGCTCATGCAAGCCAGCCAGGAGGGCTCCTATGGATAACACGACACAATCTGTACTGTGAAGACCATTAGTTTAACTCCCACTAACTGGCTTAAACAACAACCATATACATCAATAGCAATAGCTAATGTTTGAGTATTTAAGTGTACTAGAAATTGTGCTAAGTGCTTTATTTCACTTATTTGTCACAATAGCCCTATGAAGTAGATGTTATTATTAGCCTAATTTTATAGGTAAGGAAACTGAGGCTCAGAAAGGTTAAGTCACTTGACCACATTCATAAGATAGGAAGTGTGGAGCCAACAGGCCCTCTGACTTCAGAGTTCCTACCCTTCACCTCTACACAATACTGCCTTGAGAGGTCGGCAGAGAAAAAGAAAGTCTCTCCCACCCATGAAAAAAACAACAACAAAAATTGTAACCCCAAGCTGTTGTTTAAGACAACTAGTTCAGTCTCTGCATGATTAGATGCTCCAGGCTGTTGGATTTTCTCTTGGAGTCCTTTTAATAGAATTGGCGGAGCATTATTCATAATTTTTTTGAGGTTTGACTTAAGCACCAAGGTAGCTTTTCTTTTTGAGATATGCTAAGTGCCTTGCGTAATGAACAGGGAATATATGGAGAAACAGTACTAGATAAAAAAAAATAAGGCTGGGCGCGGTGACTATCCCAGCACTTTGGGAGGCTGAGGCAGGCAGATCACGAGGTCAGGAGTTTGTGACCAGCCTGTCCAATATGGTGAAACCCCATCTCTACTTAAAAATACAAAAATTGGCTGGGTGTGGTGGCGGGTGCCTGTAGTCCCAGGAGGCTGAGGCACGAGAATCTCTTGAACCTGGGAGGCGGAGGTTGCAGTGAGCTGAGATCACACCACTGCACTCCAGCCTGGCCAACAGAGTGAGACTCCGTCTCAAGAAATAAATAGTCTTTTTAATGCAGTTTTTACAACTAACTGACCTAGATTGAGCCCTGGCTTCCTACCAATAGTCCAGATACCTGGCACCAAGCCAGCTATCCATCTGTTATAGAACTTGCTTTTCTTTCTGCTTAACCTTTATCTTAAGGCTTAAGGAAGATTATGAATGTTCCATCAGAATCTTAATTTCTTTTTTCAAAGAGGAGAAACACAATTTGTGATTTTTTTTTTTATCCTATTAATGAGAATGCTATTTTAAAGTATTTTTCTTAAAAGCTATGGCTTTAACAGACTGATAACCTTCCATACAGGGGTCCTCAAATCATATTATAGACGGAAGAAAACAAAAAAATAACACAGGCTACTACGGTTTTTTGTTTCCAAGTTTTCACCTTGAAGGAATAGAAACCAACCCAGCTTGCTCAACATCAATGATATTACAATAATAACACTAATAGCTAACACTGATTGAGAGCACGCTTTACGGTTCAGGTACCATCCCGAGCACTTTGAATATTATCTAAATTAACAGTTCTAACAGCCCTATGTGGTATTCTTGTTATCCCAATTTACAGAAGAAACTCAGGCACAAAGAGATCAAACAGTATGTCCAAGGTCTCATGGCTAACGTCTAGAGCCAGGATCAAAACCCAGGCATTGTGAGTCCAACAGCTCTTAACTCCAATGTTATACTGCCTCAGTTTGCTATGCCTATGCTTACTGAAAAGATATTCAGGATTCCACACACATCAACTTCTATTCCTAAAGAAGGTCTATTTTGGCTGGGCACAGTGGCTCATGCCTATAATCCTAGCACTTTGGGAGGCTGAGGTGGGAGAATCACTTGAGGCTAGGAGTTTGAGACCAGCCTGGGCAACACAGTGAGACTGTCTCCACAAAAAAATAAAATAAAATCAGTGAGGCATGGTGGCACATGCCTGTAGTCTCAGCTACTCAGGAGGCTGAGGTAGGAGGACTGCTTGAGCCTGGGAGGTCAGGGTTGCAGCGAGTTGAGATTGCACCACTGCATTCCAGTCTGGGTAACAGTGCAACTGTCTCAAAAAAAGAAAAAAAAAAAGTGTACTTTTCTTAAAAAAAAAAAAAAAAATTCAATTAAAATGAACCCTGCAATATACATACATATATCAGCCAACCAAAAACACCTCCAATATCCTACATATCCTCCTTCCCACAGAGTAGTTCCATATTCTTTACTGTAATTGTTAGGTAAATACATATACAGATTAAAGACAGATGATATAAATTTAGGCACCAATAAAAGTTACAAACACATACAAGGCTGAAATACACAATTTATTCCTCTAGAAAGGTTCATAATTTTGCTTTCATTGCTAAATAATCTAAGCTCAGGTTTTTAAAAAAATTCTGGGCTCATTCTCTTTTATCCTTGGTCTCTCTCTTCCTGTATTTCTCTGCTTAAATGTCACCTCCTCAGAAAGGCCTTCCTTAACTACTTAATCTCAGTGTCTTCTCCTTGTCATCATTATTTTACTACCTGAAATTAAATTTGTTTGCATGTTTCTTTATTGTCCAACTCTGCCATCAGAAAAAAAAAAACTGCATGTGGGTCAACTTGTTCACTGCCATATCCTGGCCCCTAAACTGTGCCTCCATGTAGTATGTGCTCAATATTTATGGAACGAATTAATGAAAACATTCTCTGTAAAGAAAGCAACTTGGCGAGTGCAGACCGCAAGAGCCAGGCTGTTCACTGCCTGATCTCCTCCCCTCAACTCTCAATTTTCACATTGGTAGCCCTGGATTCATATCCTTGTAAAAGACATGAATTCTTCTGATATGGGTTGGGGAAGGAGGTAAGGGTGGTTGCACCCACTAACTCCTATTAGTAAGGACAGGTTGCAGAGAAGAAATGATAAATCCTGCCTTACCAGTTTTTGGTTGTGAGGGAATGGTAGGATAAACAAACGGGTAAATGAACCTGGATATGGGGCCTTTGGGGTCATCTACAACTCTTCTATTTTTTTTTTTTTTTTTTTGAGACGGAGTCTCGCTCTGTCACCCAGGCTGGAGTGCAGTGGCCATATCTCAGCTCACTGCAAGCTCTGCCTCCTGGGTTCACGCCATTCTCCTGCCTCAGCCTCCCGGGTAGCTGGGACTACAGGCGCTGCCACCTCGCCCGGCTAGTTTTTTGTATTTTTTAGTAGAGACGGGGTTTCACCGTGTTAGCCAGGATGGTCTCGATCTCCTGACCTCATGATCCGCCCGCCTCGGCCTCCCAAAGTGCTGGGATTACAGGCTTGAGCCACCGCACCCGGCCTACAATTCTTCTATTACCCCTCTATAGAATCTGTCTCTAAGTTACTTTTTTTATTTAAGCATTTTTTTTTGTATCCATCCTTTTATCTCCTGTCCTACAAGTATGCCCTCCTTACATTACACCTGAACTACTACAAATGTCCCCAGCTCACTGCTGTCTTCCAGTTTCCTTCCACTTACCCATTCTGCACATGGGCATGGGACAAAAAACAAAAAACTAAAACTTTATGGCAGTTCTAGCTCAAGAATCTTTAACAGCTCTCTTACACTGAGAAAAAGAAAACCATTTATTCCTGTTATTAATATTTTATAAGCCACCAATTCTTTTGCCATCTTCACTGGCTGACAGAATGGGTGCTCATGAAAGAATCGAAGTTTCAGTAGTGCCTTTCACCCATCCCATTCTGAATTCATCACATAATACTCTACACTGCACATTCAGGCACTTCATTGTCAATACAATTGGTTTTCTTTTTCATGTGTACAGCTCTCGTCTGCCTTCTCCAAAACCACAGAAGGATTTTCAGGACAGATTCATAGTCTCTTATTTCCACCATTTCTCAGGACTGTGCTTCTATTAGGTACATACTTACTGTATAGTTAAATAACTAGAGATCTAATAATCCAAGTTTGAGAAGAATTTCATAGTGAGAAAAACAAAACAAAACAAAAAAAAAAAAACAGACACACAGTAACTGTACCAGGATAGTTTATAAAGCAGCAAAATAAAATAGCAACATTAAGAATTTGAGCAAAAAAAGGCTGGGTTTGGGGGTCTTAGTAAGTACTTGAAAGCAGATAGGTAAACTTCCAAGAGCCCAGTTTAAAGGTTGTTACAAAGAATGACTCTAAATAACGCTAACCAAAAAGATGACGTTTGTCTAGGGATCTGGAGACCATCTAAAATCTGAATAATACGTTGAAGGGCAACTAAAAGAAGGCTGGTGGGCGATAGGCCATGGAACTTGATATGCTTTCCTGTCTCTTGAGATGCAAGATACTCTTTGGATCAGTACTGAAGAGATCACTTTGTATGTAGACACCTTTCCATCTCTAGAGATTCTGTGTGAACCTGTGCATTATGCCAACTAATTAGAGTACTTAGATGTTACAGCTATATGCAATTTATACATAATTAGCATGTAAAGTACTTTGAAAATAGAAAGTGCCAGCAAGTACTCAGAATTACTATATATTAAAAGCTTTTGGTATATAATATTATTTAATAATTGGCTTTTTAAAAGTCATAGTACTTTACAGCTGAAGAGAACTTCTGATCTTGATCACTGCCATGAGTTTATTTAGAATGAAATGTTATTGGAGGGCAAATCAGATGCGGATTAACTTTTCACAGTACGTATGAGTATGATTCACATTCGTCTCCCTGGTCCTTTTTGGACCAACTCAGCTTTCCCTCAGGTCCCTACAGACTTTATGCAGATTCCTTTCACATATACAAGACTCTTGGTTAACCTGCCTACCCTGTTCTCAGTTTCTTCCCTTCACCCAACTGCCTTCTGCAGGTGTTTTGTACAAACCTGTGAGTTTATGGCCACCCTAAAGAGATTCAAGACAGAATGCTACATGATCAGTCTAAATCCTTTTAGGTGCAATGAAGTCGTGATGTGGTGAGTGGTCGCCTCTGGGTGTGTTTCCCACTGTACTTCATCTGCTATCATCAGTCTTTACCTTGCTGTCCACTAATTAAACTTTGTTTTCATCTTCTGACAGGCCTTGGTTCAGAGGAATTAAACTCCATGTAAGTAATTCTGTTTACTATTCCCACAGGCAAAGTTTTGGGAGAGGAAAGAAGTTTTTAATCCTTTTCCACATCCTTTTTAAGCTTCCTTTTATCTTCAAAGGCTAATGCCCTTAAACATTGACTTTCCAGAATTTCTTACTATCACCATAAAAGAATATTCTGTATCCTTGCCCTATGACATCCCTGCTCCCGCCTAAACTCACCACTTCCAGTGTCTTCATGTGATTCTTTTATTGGAAAACCAAACTAAGCCATTCCTCTGTATGAGTGGTAATGTTTACTCCTCTTAGGCAGTAAACTAATGCTGCTACTGCCTAGTGACCTCCATGTTAACTTCAGGTGACATTTTTCTATTCCCTATTTGAAACTCTTGGCTTCCACACCCTACTTTTGCACTTTCCTACCATCACATTGACCCAAACTTATAAATACTCTTATCTTTAAAACTCTTCTTTGACCCAAACTTTAAATACTGAAGCTGCCTAGGGCTTGGTTCTGGGCCTACTTCTTTGTCACCCTCTTTTTTTTTTTTTTTAATCAATTTATGTCATCTTTATGGCAAGGACTCACAAAATTTGTCTCCAGTTTAGATCTCTTCCACGATCTCCAACTCACATAGCCACTGCTTACAGTGTTCAAAAATGAAACTTTTGATTTCTATCATCTTTTCCACCTCCCAATCTATTTTCCATTTTAAGCTTTTCAATTTCAGTAATTGGCCCTAAAGCTAGGCAGTAGTCATCTTTGATTCTTCATCTTCCACATTCAATTCCTGAGGTGTACCAATTCTGTGCCAATTCAATTCTAAAATATATCTCAAACCTACCTTCTCTTCTCCATCATTAGCTTCTACCCTTCTAGGCCACTTCAACTCTTTATAGTGTCTCTCTCTGCTACTACTCCAGCCTCCCTATAATTCATCTCCCCCCACACTGTAATCAAAGTAATGAAGATGCCATTCCCACTGTGCTTAAAATCCAAAATCTCTACTACCCCGTCTCTTCCTCCCATGGACTCCAGAGGGACAGGCCCTTCTCCTTGTCTACTGTGCTACAAAAACATGCAAATCTTCTTTCAGTATCTTCAGTTCCTCACGCCACCAGTTTTCTGCTTCAGAACCTTTGCACACGCTATACCCCCAAAATGCATTTTCTCTTTTTGCACAGCCAGCTCTCTCCCTTCCTGTAATCTCTAGAACACCCTTCCTAACTTCCATGCCTAAAGCAGATTGCTTTCTCATGTTTTCTATCTTGACCCTACATTTGCTGCTTTCACAGAATTACAAGTTTTTAATTATATATATATTTTTTGAGACAGGGTCTCACTCTGTCACCCAGGATGGAATGCAATGGTGTGGTCATGGCTCATTGCAGCTTCAGTCTCCTGGGTTCAAGATATCCTCTTGCCTCAGCTTCCCAAGTAGCTGGGACTACAGGCATGTGTCACCATGCCGGGATAGCTTTTTAATTTTTTTGTAGACAGGGACTCCCTATGTTGCCCAGGCTTGTCTCCTGGGCTCAAGTGATCCTCCCACCTTGGCTTCCCAGATGTGAGCCCTATGGCGAGCCTTACAATGTTTTTTTTTGTTTTGTTTTGTTTTGTTTTTAGGGGCTCTTATTATAACACATGCTTTATGAGAACAGGACTTACTCTGTCTCATCCACTATCCCTATATATCTATCCCCAAGGCCTGGAACATACTAGTGCTCAAAAATATGGAAATATCTTAAAGAAGTTGACTGAGTATAGGAAATGTAGGCTCTACAGCAGGCTAGTATAAGAGGTCAGGTTTGAGTGACTGAAAAGCTGCATGCCATAACTACTTACATGAATTCATAGAGTATTTACTAAGTGTCCACTACCTGTCAGGTGTTCCAGGTACCAGAATCATGTTGACCTGCAAGTTGGTATAGTGGGTAAATAAGCACTACCAACAGCATAGTAAATACCAAGGCCAGGAAACACAGGGTGTAATGCAAGCACAAAGAAGTACCCAAACTAGGCTGGGGGGCCTGACACATAAGCTTTGACTTAGTATGGTAGGAGTAAGACTGGCCCAGGAAGAGGGGCTAGCATAAACAAGGCCCCAAAGCACAGAGCACTGGTGGATGGGATATGTGTTTTCCAAAAAAGTCATTTCCCCTACATGGAATTTTCCTTCTCCTTGACTTTACCTTCTCTCAAATAGGGCTTCTTCTACGTTACCCTAGACTATACCTACCTAAAGACTGAAAATGTTATCTCGTCATCCCAATGTTCTCCTTCTGTAACATAATCAAAACATCTTACCTTACTTAGATCATGACTAAGTATCAATATCCCGAAATTTAAGCAGTAAACTGGTATATTTCCTGTAAATGCCTCAAAGATGGAGCCTTACTCCTTAAAACTGTCATGTAAAACCAGAATTCTCACACTTCTTTCAAATTATTCCCACCCTTGCCCAGTCTACCAACCACAGCAAATGATGCAATTCTTTAAAAGCCAAAACGTTTAGCAAGAAGTCCAGTCCCCACCCCAATTTTATTTCCTTCTTTTTTTAAACTAACAACAGTCTAACTGGGGTAATGGTTTTTGTCTCTTCCCTTACTCCCACCACCCCAATTACAGACATGGATACATAATCCTTTTAATTTCCATGATCACAGTTCTTGTCCAGGTCTCTGATATGCTCAGTTTCCTCATTTTCAATGCTGGCTTAATTAAAAGAAAAAAAAGTCATCCTCAAGGACCATTTGGTTGCATGGAACAGAAACCAGTCAAACTAGTTTAAATAAAAGAGGGAATTTATTAGAATAATACAGAGGTTTTTGCAGAGGTTCCAACAGCTGCGAGGGGTCAACAGCTAGAATCACGCCTTTCTGAAGGACAGAGTATGCTGTAACCACAAACTTCTAATTATGGGTTCTGCACCATCAGGAAGAGAATATCCTAGAGGACAGTTCTCCTTGTATACTGCATAAGGGACTAGAATGTGGATTCATTTCTGCTTGCTTTTTGATCCTTATAGTCCTTTATGCTGGCCTCAAACTTGTCAAGCACATGTTGGCAGACACTCATGAGCTCATTCAGGCCTCTCTGAAATGGCTCAACAGCTGGAAGGGTACCTCGAGTCTGAATGCGTAAATTAATTTTGCTCTCTGAAGGATGGGTCGTAGTGTAACCACAAAATTCCACTTCCGGGTTCTTCATGATCATGTAACGTAGAGAATTTCCTAGGGTATGGTCTTCCTCGTGCAATACAAATGTCACACAGTGTCTATCTGTTCCAGCTGCCTGGACCATTTCCAGGGCTGTCTTCCTCTCGCCTTCAGCCATTGAGGTCTTCAATCCAGATATTTTTCTACACACATATTTTTTATAAAAATGAGATCATACTGAATATTGTTTTGTAACTAGCTTTTTTTCATTTACTCTATCACATTGCAACGCATTATTATTAATCTACTCCAGCTACACAGAATTATTCGCCTCTCATTTTCCTGCCTCCACAAACTCTATGAATAATTTATTGCCTCCAGTTTTTCCCTGCTCCATTTGACCATTCACACTGGCCACAAGGGGAGTTTTCTTAGAAAAACACAAACTTAAGTGTTTGCAAAAATATTCTTTGGTAGAGTCACAAGCAAGGGATAGGATTAGAACAGGATTGGTCCTGCTAGAGGATGAAAAGGGGGTTGAAAGGCATAAAAATCCCGATTGCTCTAGTATAAAAATAGAGGATACAGATGATCAATGTGCAGGCCCAACTACGGCTTCCATTTTGCCAGAGAAGGAAACTAGGAGAATGGAAGGTCCAGGAGTCAAGCGGGAGGGAGAAAAAGAGCTCAGTGCACAGATGAGTGGCTTTAGGAGCAGACTGTACATAGAAGGAACGTGAGCCGTAGTTACAGGGACAGAGGCACCAGAGGCCCGGGGCGTGATTTTACACGCTGCTGTTCTAACGGGGATGGGCAGTCCGGATACTTAACTCTGGTCTCCCAACTTGTCTTCCCTCTTTAATAGCTAGCGCACCTCTCAGTCTCTCCATTGAAACATTCATATCTCCTCCCCACCTCTCTCTCCATGATTCTTCTCTGCGCCCCGAGTCAGGCCCCGACTGCTAGGCCGGGCAGCGTGCCCCTCGGCCACCCGCTCCCCTTGGGCGCGGCCCGCTCCGCCCGCCTCCTCCTCGGCCGTTACCTCTCAAGCTCCTGGTCCTCTTCCATCGCTGGGGCGGTTTCCGGATCCTCAGGTGGTGCTGGCGGATCGGGGGTTCTGTCCCATAGCGCGAGGCGTGGAGGCGAAGCAGGAAGGAAGGACAGACCGACGGAAGGCGCGGAGGACGGAAGGAGGGAGGAGGAGCCGCAGCGGCGCGGCAGGGCCCAGCCGCGGGGCGGGGCATCAGGCTCCGCCCCCAGGCCCCGCCCCGACGCGGGGTGGGCGGTGGCTCGCGGCCCGGCGGCTCACCTGGGCGACCAGGCAAGGCCACTCACGGCGGGAGGGGCAGGGGGTGGGGCCAGCGCCGCTTTACCCCGAGGCCCAGACAGGCCTGCGGGCGCGCCAGCTCAACCCTGGTACCTTTCCCCAGGTGATGGCGAAGGAGCGGGGCCTTACCTGCCGCCCCCAAATCACTTCCCTTCCCAGTGGTAAGAGGCTCGACTCCCCCACTGGGGCGGTGTTGACCCAGGATGGCCCTTCCTGGGACCCCGGCCCTCCCGGGCCTTTTGTGGGACGACAGGCTTAGGCTCTAGTCTGTCAACACACCTTGAAGAGGGAGGGAGTCACGTGCAAGATAAGTCACGACAGAATACGAGGGTTGAAGGCGGTATTTGTCTCACCGGGGACCTTGCAGTTGCATTCTCAACTGGGTCAAAAAAGGACAAGAAAGAAATGTCTTTCTCTTTTAGGGGAGTGAGAGTTTGAGAAAAAACTGTTTCCCACCTCATCCTTTTCGTCCTAGGATTCCTTCTACCCCCCCAGAGCGCGTCCTCTCCAGCTGTGGACTTCCTTTTCCCTTTACCCGCTGTGGCTCCTCAAACCTCCTGACCTGCGGAACCCGCCCTCACCTTTGTTCCCAGGTGCCCAGCCCCCGCCTCGGCAACCTTTCGCCACCCAGACTCGCTCTCCGCCCAGCTCCCAGCGTCCTGGCCCTGGCCGCGCTCCCTCAGGTGCGCTTCCTCTCGAATAGGCCCTTCTCCCCTAGCCGCCGGCCCCGACCCTGCCCCACTCCAGCTGTCCAGCTGTCCTGCGCAACTACGTTTCTGCTTCCCTACGCCACCTGTTCTCCTAGCCTCCCCCGACCCCGCCCCGCGATTCCTCTGAATGTTCACTCTTTCCCTAGCAGTGCCACTCCTGGCGGCGGCCCGGGGTGCGCACAGGCACCTAGCCCCCGGGGCTTCCGCAGGGGAATCAGGCGGGCGGCGGGGACAGCCCGGGGCGGGTGGGGGAGGCGGGCGGCGAGGGCGGAGTGGTCTCACTCTAACCCGGGAGTGACGGGCCCCTTCTGGCCCGCCTCTCGAGCTCTCGGATAGGTGGAGCCGCCCTCTGGTCCGCCCACCTCCCGCCCTGTGCTACCTCCGATTGGTCTGGCTGCGGGTTGGGCCGCTCGGCCTTAGCGCTGGCCCCCGGGAAGGCAGCAGGGGCGGTTGAGAAGTGAAGTCTCGGCTGGAGTTTGCTTCTTGCCAGGAAATCCGCGGTGGCGGCGGCGGCAATTCTCGGCGGAGCGGAGCCGGGCAGGCTCTCCGCTCCCTCAGCGGGCCGCGGAGAGCGGGAGCTGGTGCCGGGCAGCGGCGCCAGGAACCCGTGCGCGGCCCGGGCAGCCGCGTTTTCCCAGTGAGTAACTTTGCCCTGCCCGCCTCGCTGCGCGCCCTCTCGCCGGCTGCGGGCAGCCGCCTCAGGTGCGGGCGTCGGCTGGGTGTGGAGGAGCGCCGCGCCCCGGGAGGCGGCCGGAGCGGCGCCGCAGCTCGCCCGGGAGCTTTGGTCGTCCGCGGCTGTCTTCGCTTCTCGGGCTGCGGGGCTGGGGTGGACTCCGGTGTGGGGCTGGTCGGGGAGGGACAGTCGGCGCCCGGTGTCCGCCGCCTGTAGGAGCCCTGGAGGCGGGCGGCCTCCGGCTGTTAGCATTTGCTGGTTCCGGCCACCGCGGTGCAGATCTTGGCGTCGTTTGCTTCTTAAGGGAAGGGAGAGGTGGGGTGAGTGTTTAAATTTCCTGTGTGTGTGTGTGTGTGTGGTGTCGGCAATGCGAGTGGCACTAGCTGCCTTTATCGGGTTTTGTTCCTCTGCAAAGGGATAGGGAGAGATCGTTGCCTCCGCCCTAGCCTGTTGCCTGTGAATTCTCACCTTTCTTTTTAGGCTGGAGAGGGTGGGAGATAGATTTGACATATTCCAGTGGATAATTTAAAAATATGAATCTTGATTTGGAACCAGTTGCACACAAAGCATCGTTCAGGAAATACATCACTCGCTTTTCAAAGCTTTATGCCACGTTTTAAACAAGAACTTTTGACTCATGTAGTGTTTCTTCTAGTATTTCAGTTTACGTTGAGTTTATGAATCCAGACGTTCGTTTGTGCCAGGAGCTAAAGTACACTTATGCATGGGCTTTGCTGTATACATTATCCTTTTTAAAATCACAGAAATCAGAAACAAAGTTGAGTGAAGAGCGGTGGCGGTGCAGGAGGAGGAACACTTGTGAGCTCCAGCTTATTGGAACTGCCTTTAAGAATTTCACATTCTTGCGGCAATAGTGCTTACTTGTAAATTGGCCTTCTTCCCGGGACAGATTTTGATATTTCTTTTGCATGTACTTCGATGCAGCACTGTTGAAGTTGGATCTCAGTAGATCAATTTTATTTACTTTGCTAGATTTGATTCCCATCACCACACCTCTTTAGAAAATGGACTTTGGCAGGTAAAGAAGGAAGCGGGAATCTGGTATCTTTTTTGGCTTGTCAAAGCTTTTTTGAGCCATGAATAACAAAGTTTTGGCTTTTTAAGCTTGTCCAAGTCCCACATGTGAGTTTTCCCATGGGGTAAAAGTAGGCCAAATGAGAACCAAAGTAGAATAACGTTGCTTTTAATTCGGCCCACTTGTGTGTTACATTCTCCATGTATCTTGTTTCTCTGGTCTTCTCATCAACTTTGACATTTTTTCATTATTTATTCATTTAGCCACTGATAAAGTACCTACCGCATGCCAGCCATTGATGGCAGGGGTTAGTTCTTGCCCAGAAGTTTTCTCATTTGGAAACTGATCCATGCCTTTATCCCGCTAGTTACCCTGAAGTAATTTGAACTTAGGGAGCATTTCTGCCTAGAGACCTGTAAGAATAGGTGTTATATAGGCACCTAGTCTTCAGATTGATTTGGGATATCCTACATTGTAGGCACGTAGCACGCAGGCCACTTAAAAATAAATACATGTATCTTTGGGCTGTTGTATTATGAGCTTTGCATATGGGCTTGTCTGGCTGAAGGACCCAGTGTCCAAGGTGGAAGTAGTAGTCAGGGACATGTATATTATTCATTTCAGAGCACTTGGCACCTTTTCTTGCTTACATTGGTCACTAAAATATTTACTGAGTTGACTTGAACAGAAAAAGGAAGGATTTTGTATACCAGATTAAGAAATTTGGACTTTATCCAGTCAGTGATACTGAGCTGCTAATTTTAAGCAGGAGAATGTCATGATAACATTCGCATTCCAGAAAGATATCTGCAGCATCTGGAGGATGGTGGGCTTCCAGATGGGCGGTATTGAGGCTAAGCTGGAGGCTGTTATAATGGAGGGGTTAAGTGCTCAGGGATTCTCTATTCAGATTACCTGGGGTGGAATCAGGCTCTGTCATACACTGAAACCTCTTTGTTCCTTAGGTTCTTCATCTCAGAGTTTGGGGGATAGAACTTGAAAAAACATGTATATTACTTAGAATAGTGATTGCCACATAGTAAAGACTTAGTAAATGCTAGTGTGCTGGTAGGGGAAGGAGAAACGACATGGCGTTTAACAGGTAAGACTAGGAGGCTGGATCAGGTAAGTGACTAGACAGGCTTAAGGAGGGGAAGGATGAATCCTGGGTTGTTTGATTTCAGGCATTGATTGACATGTACTGGGTAAGCTGGCTGTGGAATTAAAACGGGTCAAATTCTAATTCTATTACTTACCCTTAGAATTACTATCCTGACAGAACTTTGATTTCCTAATATTTGGGAAATGATTGTCATACCTGTTCAGTAGGGTTTGAGGAATTACGCATGTAATGCCTTTGGCAGGGTACCTAGCACATTCCAAGTGCTCAGTAAATATTAGTTGTTCCTTTAGATGGTGACATTAATGAGCTAGTAGAATGTTGGAGGGTATGAGAAGAAGCAGTTAAAACAATTGATGGTAGAGGTGTGGAAGGGGAGATAAGTTCGGTTTTGGACCAATCTAAGGAGGTGCTAAATGGATGGTTGAGAGATCCATGATGCAGTTGTTGGATAGATGTGTCTCACAGGAGCTAGGAAAGAAGAGAAAAGAAAAAAAAAGAGTTCACAGAAAGACTTTATGGGTGTGGTAAGCTTTATGGGAGATTTAGAGGAAGGGGAGGGTGAAGGGGTTCACAGTGGAGCAATGTCAGAAGTGTTGACATTGAATATTAGGCATTTCTGTCCTTAAAATACATTTTGGCCACCATCAAAGAAAGAAGGACTCCAGGCTCTTGTAATCTGGTTGGCTCTTCGGCCTTCTCCCCCTCTTCTTTCTTTCCTTTCTGATTGTCACCCCAAAATTCAAATATCTTTAAAGTGTATTATGAAGAACTATTTAACTTCCCCTCCTGCTTACAGGGCCATAGTTCACAGGCCCACTTTCCTCTATCCAAATGCTTCTAGGTTTTTAAAAAAGAACCACAGGTCTCATTTCATAGGTTCTCCTCTGTTTAGGAAGCAGTGTTGGTTGAAAAAGTTATATATATGTATCGTGCATGTAGAATTTGAAGACTGGGGCAGGCCTACCTAAATTGAGCCTGTTGGAGGGCCTGAGAGTTTTACAGAACACATCCCTTTTAGCTTTCCTGACATGTGTTTCTTTTCCTCAGAAAATACAAAGCAGTAGGAAAATCTGTGGTTAATAAGTTATTTTGTTTGGTTGGATTCAGAAAAGGTGGCTATTTTGTGTATTAGCCTTCTGAGAAGTTATTAAGAGGAATTTTTTGACCAGCCACAGTGGCTCACACTTGTAATTCTAGCACTTCGGGAGGCCGAGGCGGGCGGATCACGAGGTCAGGAGTTCGAGACCAGCCTGGCCAATACAGTGAAAACCCCGTCTCTACTAAAAATACAAAAATTAGCTGGGCGTGGTGGCAGGTGCCTGTAATCCCAGCTAGTCAGGGGGCTGAGGTGGGAGAAATCGCTTGAACCCAGGAGGTGGAGGTTGCAGTAAGCTGAGATTGTGCCACTGTGCTCCAGCCTGGGTGACAGAGCTAGACTCTGTCTCAAAAAAAAAAAAAAAAAAAAGGAATTTTTTAACAAGTAAGTGCTCATGACTTACAATAATAAATTGTCCTCTAGTTGGTATGCTTTTAAAGAAGCAGGTGTTATAGATTCTATCCTTTAGAATGTATGCTTCCTAGAGCTGGGATCCTATCTCTTTTGCTAACGGCAGAATCCCTAAGTACTTAAGCAAATATTAATGTATTGTAAACCAAAAATAAAATTCTAAGCTCCCCCTTCTTCCCAGCCATTTGAATGGACTTCCTCCTCAGCCAGGGGTCTTTTAAAATTTAACCTGAGAGACAGTTTCAGGCCATGATTGGAAAGTGGGTGTCGGACATGACCTGTTACGCTTTTGTGACGTTAACGTTAACATTTTACTACAGCCTATTGAAGCCTACTACCTGAAGGCTTCCTCTGAAAGTAAGAACTTGAGTCTCCACAATCCTTTGTCTTAACCCAGACACTCCTTTCTGTTGATCCCAGGGCTTTAGACAAACTCAACCAATTGGCAACCAGAAAATAATTTAAATTTACCTATGGCTTGGAATGCCACTCCCCCCAACTCCCCCCACCCCACCCCCACGCCCTGCAATTGTCCCACCTTTCTGGACCAAACCAATGTATTTCTTAAAATTTTTTGATTGATGTCTCATGCCTCCCTAAAATGTGTAAAACCAAGCTGCACCCCCACCACCTTGGGCACGCGTTCTCAGGACCTCCTGAGATCTGTGTCATGGGCGATGGTCACTCATATTTGGCTCAGAATAAATCTCTTCAAATATGTTGCAGAGTTTGACTCTTTTTGTTGACAGCGTGTGTTAATGAACAAATTGGATCCAAATTGGCTTTGATCTGGCTTGGCTCACAGACGTCTCCAAATCTTTGAAACAGTCATTGGTCAGAGGAAAAGCGAAAGAGAATTGATCCAGTGAGGAAGCTTGAAGTGTTTCATGTTCTTATAGGAAGATACAGGGACTGTAACATTGATGGCTTATGATTAAACTATTTTATAGAGATACAGCTTTGTTCAGAGGTAAACTGACAAAAGCCATGTCATAAATTTATCCTCCCTTGGTTATTTGTAAAACACCAGGGCAGAGCCTCTGAAGTCTTGATAAAGATAGCTGGAAAGATAGGAACAGAAGTGTTGTGAAGGATGGGATGCAAGTATAGCTTATATGTTTAATCTTTCCAGCCTGGAGATTGAGGAATGATAAATTTGACAGTCACTTTCCCTCAGTGGAGAAATTATGCAGGGAAAAATTATTTTTTCTTAAAAAATTAGGCTGAGCAGGAGAAATGAGGAATAGAAAATAGGCAATAGACAAGTAACATACTATAAAACAATTATTGTGTGTCCACTTTAAAAGCATACCACCTTCATATGTAAAACAAATGAGGGTTTACTTTTTTTTTTTTTTTTAAGTAATCTTAGAATTATTTTAAATAACAGATTGCTCTAAAGTATGTAATAGGGGCCAGTGTAAAAAGTGTTGATAGCCAAATTTCGAGGGCCTATGTCTTATGTAAAATAAGACGTGTTTGGCTATAGTAAAGCTTCTGTGATGTTGTGAAATATATGTTTGGTCTTTATCCCTGTTTCCTGGCATACAACTCTCAAATTCCTTGGAATCTGCAAAGTGCTAAGTGTCTTTGTATGCTGATGAGTTGACTCAACGGCTGGCAGCCCCTAGGTAGCTTCAAGATGGGCCCTGGTCACTGGAAAGACTGGAGTGGAGGGTTAGAACTGTCAGCCCCACCACCAACCTCCAGGGAGGGCAGAGGAGCTGAAGGGGAAGCTGATCACCAATGGCCAATGATTTTCACCAACCATAGCTATGTTACGAAGTCTTCATAAAAGGCCCAAGAGGACAGGGTTCAGAGAGCTTCTGGATAGCTGATCACACGATGGTTCCCGGAGGGTAACACGCCCCCGGAGGGCATGGATGCTCCATACCCCTTCCCATACCTAGCCCTGCGTATCTCATCTGTATCCTTTGTAATATCTTTTATAATAAACTGGTAACCTAAGTAAGTGTATCCTTGACTTCTGTGAACTGCTCTAGCAAGTTAATTAAACCCAAAGAGGGGTTATGGGAACCCCAAATTGAGGCCAGTCAGAATTTCCTGAGGCCTGCACTTGCGACTGGTGTCTGGTGGAGAGGGGAGCAGTCTTGGAGACTGAGCCCTCGTCTTTGGGATCTGAGGCTATCTCCAGGTAGATAGTGTCAGAACTGAATTGAATTAGAGGACACCCCACTGGTGTCCACTACTTTGTGTATCAGGTGTGGGGGTAAACCCACATTTGGACAAAGAAGTATTTTGTATTGATGACTATTGTGTTGAATAAGAGAACAGAAAAAACACTTTTGAGTGTGTTTTTATTTCCTCTCAGTTTCCAAGGCTCTGTTTGGCCATTAGTTTGTTTTACAGATAAAAAGTAAGGTAAGTCTGGAAAATATTTGTACCTGCCACCCCCTTCCCCATTGGGATTTCGGTTGTTAATCTTAAAGACTTAATTGTTTATGAGAACTCTTATCATTTAGACCAATAAATAATTACTGAACACATAACTTAGAGACCTTTACTTAAATCTTATTTCAGTATTGTGGCTTTTTCTTCTGTAGCTGCCCAGTGGGCTCTTCCTGCCTACTGCCCAGATAGAGCCAGTTTATCAAGGCGGGGGCATTGCAATAGAGAAAGAGTTTTTGCACACATAGATCTTGCTAAACAGAAGACTGGAATTTTATTATTACCCAGATCAGCCTACCTGAGCATTTGGGGGCTGTTTTCAAAGGTAATCTGGGGGAAAGGGTGGGGGTGGCTAGTCAGTGGGTGCTTACTGCTGATTGGTTGGGGGCACAATCATAGCGGTGTGGGAAATGGTCCTCTTATGCTCTGAGTGGCTTCTGGGTGAGGCCACTGGAGTGGTCAGTGGGTCCAACCAAAAAACCTGAACAGATATCTCAAAAGGCCAATCTTAGGTTCTCCAATAGTAACATCTGCAGGAGTAATTGGGAACATTGCATATCCTGTGACCTCTGGAATAGTGGCTGGCAATTGTTTATGTCTACACCTTAGCTGAATTCAGGTTCCTCAGTTGCCTAGTTTGGTGGTCCCTCATTAGCCTTACAAAGGCGGTTGAATTTTGGGGACGGGCTGTTACCATTTAAACTATAAACTAAATGTCTCCCAAAATTAGCCTGGTTTTAGCCCAGGAATAATTAAGGGCAGCTTTAAAGCTAAAGGCAAGAGGAGAATTGGCTAAGATCTCCCCACTGCTGTAATTTTTTCACTGATGTAATTTTTGCAAAGGCAGTTTTACTTCTATCTGATTTTTAACATTTGAACTTTGACTTTCAGTTCAGTCGTATTTAACAAGTATCTAAGAAGTGCTGGGCTTGGATGGCACATAAAAGATGGTCTCTGCCCTTGTAGAATTTAAATTCTTAAAAGACATTTTCATTCGAGGAGTTAATCATTTGTAGCCAGGTAACCTTTGCTTCCACTGTTTTTTTGTTTTTTTGTTTTTGTTGAGACGGAGTCTCACTCTGTCACCCAGGCTGGAGTGCAGTGGCGCAATCTCGGCTCACGGCAACCTCCACCTCCCAGGTTCAAGCGATTCTCCTGCCTCAGCCTCCCGAGTAGCTGGGATTATAAGCACCTGCCACCACACCCAGATAATTTTTATATTTTTAGTAGAGATGGTGTTTCATCATGTTGGCCTGGTGTCGAACTCTTTACCTCAGGTGATTTGCCCATCTCAGCCTCCCAGAGTGCTGGAATTACAGGCATGAGCCACCACACCCGGCCTGCTTCCACTGTATCTTAACATTCCTTTGGCACCTTGTCATTTCCCTAAATTTTCCATGTTAGAAAGCTTAACCTTACATATCCTGTCGTTGGACCTCAGTCTCTTGTTCTGTCTTTCCAGCTCTCTCAATACCCACACTTTCTATTAGAGTGCCCCCTCCCCCTCACAGCAACAGTGTGCCAGTCCTTCTGTTCCACCTTACCCTCCCCTCCCTGCTGCAGGGACACCTTTTGGCCTTGCAGAGCATCTCTATCCGGTTAGGAAGCCCATGGTTAAACACCTGGAATATGCTTCCCACTGGCACCTTTGCCTCTCTTGAAAACCTGTCTTTTGTGCTGTACCTGCCAGATAACGCCCCTGTTCAGATTAACTCTGCTTCTGTCTCCACATTGCTTTGGTATCACCAATTAAATGGCTGGTCCTCAATGCAGGGAAATGTCCCTCAACCCCCTGCCGCCATACCCCTCAGTCAATTTGTAAATGTTTAGTCCTACTGAGTGCTCTGACACTGAGCTGAGAATGCTGTGGTATCCTCATGGAGTTTACAGTCTAGAGGCAATTCAAGATAATATTCTGGATATATTGGGTTAAATAAAATATTAAAAATAATTCGACCAGGCATGGTGACTCACTTTGGGAGGCCAAGGCAACAGAATCGCTCAAGCCTAGGATTTTGAGCCTAGCCTGGGCAACATGGTGAAACCTGTCTCTACAAAAAATTAGCCAGGTGTGGTGGCATGTTCCTGTGACCCCAGCTCTGGGGGAAGCTAAGGTGGGAGGATCACCTGAGCCCAGGAGGTTGAGGCTGCAGTGAGCTGTGATTGTGCCACTGTACTCCAGCCTGGGCAACAAGAGTGAGGCCCTGTCTCAAAATAATAATTCATTCACTTGTTTCTTTTTATTTTTTAAACATAGCTACTGTCACATTTGAAATGACACTTGGGACTCACGTGATCTTTCTGTTGGATGGTGCTGGCATAGGGTGTTGTCTGGGTTATGAGAAGGGAAACTGTCATAGTCTCTGCAGAGTAGGGTACCACTGAAGACTTCCTGAGGAAGTTGTCCGTAAACAGGTATCTGGCTGAGTAGGTATTACACAGGTAAACCCTCAGAGGAGGCAGTCAGCGATGGGCAGCACTTTGAGGGAGGGGAGGAGGTAGATGAGAGAGAGCTGGGACCATGGCAGGGACTGAGGCCATGGCCTGATCATACGGGTCTTGTTAACCTCAATGAGGGTTTTGTTCTTCATCGCTCATGATTTATTCCGAAATCTCATCATTACCAACCCTTTTATTCAACTCCACCTCTTCTATATAGTCTGCAGATAGTCTGGTTATTTCATGGAGGAAATGAGATGATCTGTGATTTCTCTAGAATTTTTCTATCTCTCCCTTTCCACATGTTACCTACTTAAGTCTCAGATCTGTTTTTCCACATGTGCCTGTTATCTCTTCAAGTCTCCTTCAGGAGTGGCTTCATCAGTTAGCTCCCTTCTTTTCTATGTTTAATTTCTTTCTCCCTGCTTTCTTTTTTACACCAGCCTATAAATATGCTCCAATCTTTAACCTTATAAAACAAACACAGTCCCATTGACCCCACATTCCCCTCTAATTATTGTTCTTAAAGCATAACATTTTTAAAATTCAATATTTTAAAGCAGTATGTTCAAAATATATTATGTCATCAATATAAAATTATTAATGTGCTTTGACATTCTTTTTTCCCATGCTAAGTACTGAAATCTGGTGAAATGGTTTGCACTTAACAGTATATCTCAGTTTGGATGCTGAATTTTCAGTGGTTGAAGAAATTCTACCTAAATAATGAATATTTAAGAGAATGATATTTTACGTTGCTTCAGCTTTTTCTCTTTATTGTGGCAAACACATAAAATTTACTATCTTAACTATTTTTAAGTGTACACTGTTAAATATATTCACATTACAGTGCAACAGATCTCCAAAACTTTTTCATCTTATGAAACTGAAGCTCTGTACCCATTAAACAACTTCCCATTTCCTCCTGTCCCCGGCCCCTGGTAACCACTCTTCTACTTTCTAGAATTTGAGTACTTTAGATACCACGTATAAATGAAATCATACAGTATATGTCTTTTTTTGTGTGACTTGCTTATTTCACGTAGGATGATGATCTCAGGATTCATCCATATTGTAGCATGTGACAGAATTTCCTTGGGCATAGTGCTGCCATAAGCATGAGTGTACAAATGTCTCTTTGAGACCCTGCTTTGAATTCTTCTGGATGTATACCCAGAAGTGGGGTTATTAGATTATATGGTAGTCGAACTTTTTGAGGAACCTCCTACTGTTTTTCATTGCGGTTGCACTGTTTTACAATCTCACCATCAGTGCAAAAGGATTCCAGTTTCTCTACATGCTTGATGTTCTCACCAACACTTGCTCTTTTCTAATGGTAGCCATATTAATGGGTATGAGGTGATATCTCGTGGTTTTGATTTGCGTTTTTCTGGGATTAGTGATGTTGAACTTCTTACGTGCTCGTTGGCCATTTCTATATCATTTTTGGAGAAATGTCAGTTCACATTCTTGACCCTTTTTTTATTCTTACTGTTGTTGAGATGTAGGAGTTCCTCACATATTCTGGATATTAACCCCTTATCGGATATGATTTGCAAATATTTTCTCCTTTTCATTCTGTCGACGCATCCTTTGATGTGCAAAAGTTTTTAATTTTAATGTAGTCCCATTTGTCTATTTTTGCCTGTGCTTTTAGTGTTGTATCCAAGAAATCCTTGCCAAATCCAGTGTCATGAAGCTTTTCCCATATGTTTTCTTCTAGGAGTTTTATAGTTTCAAGTTTTACATTTAGGTTTTTAGTCCATTTGGAGGTAATTTTGTATATGGTGTGAGATAAGGTTCCAAATAAAATATTTTGTACGTATTGCTGAGACCCTGCTTATAGCAAAGAGAGGGAAAGGTCTGAAATACGTGGAGTAATTTTAAATTGGGGGGATTGATGTCAGTTATTGGGCTAGAATACAGTTCTCAGCTTCATAGTATATTCTAGTGTGAATTTCTCTGTTGTTTTTATTTCTTATAGTTGCAAGATACCAATTTGGAAACAGTCGGTAGTCTGGGTTTAGCTGAAGCTGAAATATAAAATTGGTGGGGAGGGCCGGGCGTGGTGGCTCACGCCTGTAATCCCAGCACTTTGGGAGGCCGA
>NC_045455.1:88280683-88287602 GCF_002776525.5 Piliocolobus tephrosceles
TCAAAAAAAAAAAAAAAAAAAAAAAAATTGGTGGGGAGAGGCCAGGTATCGCGGTGCATGTTGTCGTGTCCTGTGCCTCTGCTACTAAATATGTCAAGCATTTGATCAGTAGTAGCTGTGCATGACCTTTTAAGACCACTCTGTGAAGGCTATTTAATAGATTTCAAAAGTGTCCATAGCAATTAGTTCCCACGTGAAATACTTATTAATCTCATGAATTTCTCAATTTTAGGCTTTGTGCTTTTATTATAGATGAGATGTATTAATTGATACTTCAATAGACTAGTTTCAGATTTTGCTAAAAATAGACATAATTCTATTTTGGGACGCTGACCTATTCTTTTTCCAGGTATATGTAGTATATTTGTTAGCACATTTGAATTTCTCTTCTATGTTTAATGGAGTATAATAACATTAAGAAACCATTCAGGATTTATTTTGAGAGTCTGGATTTTTTTCAATGGTATAGTACCTATTTTTTGAAAGGATTAAAAACTTAATGAATCCATTTTGCAGAATGTAGAAGGATGGTAAAATCTTGAGTACTCTTATTAAACATCAGTCAACTTTCAACTAATATATGTTGTATTCACTTTTTTTCCTATAAAATTATTACCTGTAACACAGTTGCTCTGCATGATTTTAGTCTTTCTAAATGTGATAGTGACTATATTTTCTCTTTCTACAGTTTGGGCTCACCTGAAAGTTGGTGCTGGAGGAAAGCAAACCATTATGTAGTTCTTAAGTTGTTTATTTATAATGTAACATTCTTTGTCTTCAAAAAGAATCACTCTGGGCCAGGCGTGGTGGCTCATGCCTGTAATCCTTGCACTTTGGGAGGCCAAGGCGGGCAGATCACCTGAGGTCAGGAGCTTGAGACCAGCCTGGCCAACATTTAATGAAACTCTGTCTCTACTAGAAAATACGCAAATTAGTTGGGCATGGTGATGCACGCCTGTAGTTCCAGCTACTTGGGAAGCTGAGGCAGGAGAACTGCTTGAATCCGGGAGGCAGAGATTGCAGTGAGCCAAGATCGTGCCATTCTACTCCAGCCTGGGTGACAGAGTGAGACTCCGTCTCTTAAAAAAAGTAAAAAATAAAAATCACTCTGTTGGTTATTTGAACCTTTTGAAAAGAAAATGGTTCTGTTAATAAAAAACAGGCCAGCTGCAGTGGCTCATGCCTGTAATCCCAGAACTTTGAGAGGCTGAGGCAGGTGGATTACATGAGGCCAGGAGTTCAAGACCAGCCTGGTCAAAATGGCAAAACCCCGGTACAAAAATTAGCTGGGCGTGGTGGTACACGTCTGTAGTGCCAGCTACTTTGGAGGCTGAGACAGGAGAATCGCTTGAGCCTGGGAGGCAGAGGTTGCAGTAAGCCAAGATTGTACCACTGCACTCCAGCCTGGGTGACAGAGCCAGACTTTGTCCCTCAACCAAAAAAAAAAAAAACTCAAACATCAGTTGACTGATGTTTAATAAGAGTACTCAATCTTATTACACTAGGATTTATGGAAGGATATCTTTCTGGACAGTAAAGCTTAATATTCTTAAAAGTAATATTTTAAGCCTGGGTGACAGAGCGAGACTCCGTCTCAAAAAAAAAAAAAGTAATATTTTAAATTTAGTTTAAAAATTAGCAATATCTCAATTTTAAAGAATGTTTTTCTGTTTGGTTACTCTTGGGGATTAAGCAGCACATCTGTTTGATTTACCTTATTGCATACATTATGAACTACATGAAGATATAAGGGATACATGTGATTTTCTTTTTTAAAATCATACTGTATATATTTTAAATTAATAAATGCTTAATGTAGAAAATGCAGGAAATCATAAACTATGCATAGAGAATAAACATTACTAATTCCACTAGTTATAATTCTTTTAAAATAATTTTTTCAACAAATATTTGAATGCCTATTCTGTGTTGTCTACCATTCTAGATATTTGGGATAGAAAAGTGAATTATAGAAGTTCTTGTTCCCAGAAACCTAGTCTAGTTAGATTATAATTTCAGTACAATTACTCTATTTTGATAACATATTTAGATGATAAAAGCTTAGAGTCTTGTAACAAGGCAGAATAAAAATTTATTAGAAGTTAGGAGTAAAGAGTAGTTTCAAGTAAACACAAATTTTAGCCTTTTCATGACTGCAGGTCCTAAGATAACTGAATACATATATGTCTTCCTTTCCCACTGGGTGTTTGTCGAATGCCTGTTATGTGCCTGGCACTGTTCTACATGGTGAGACTATAGCAATGAGCAAGACAGGTGGGATCTCTGTTCTCATGGAGTTTACCTGCTGTGGGGCAGGAAGAGAAACAACAGTAAATAGTTAAGCAATTAATGGAAAGGATAACGACAAATGCTAGGAGGAAAATCAGATGATGTGATTAGATCTCAATGGTCTGTTATGCTGGTTACTAGAATGTACAGCTGGTCTCCAGGTTTCCTTTTAGCTATTTGTCTCTTCACCAGGGAAATTTAACTAATAATGCCCAAAGGAATCAAACAGTGTCATCTTTGCTTCCTGCCCTTTTGTACCGTCTCCTGGAGGTTTCCCAGTCAGTGAAATGGTTAAATAGCGAAACCTGGAAATAATTAAGAGTCAAAACAAGGCATATAGAAAATTATTTCTCAGATAATATGGACTTTCAGGAAGCTGGGAGTTTGTTGAGTTTTTACAAACTTGAGTTTGTACCTGTCAGTATTTCAACAGTACTTTATGTTTGTATGTTCTGAATTAAGAAAAACAAAACACTACCAGTTATTAGGAGTCTGAAAAAGAGTAAATAATTCTGTCAATCTTTGTGGAATTTGTAGTTTTATTTTGAAGTTTTTCACGCCTCCTTTAAAAACTGTCGTCTATGTTACCTTATAAAGAACTCTTGGTTTGTAACTGAGCTTATTAGACAGTCTTTAAAATTTATGTGTAAGACTTTAGTGCCCTGCTTTCTTTGGTACATAAGAACTTGGAGTGTGACCCATGACTCATCAGTTGACGCTGGGGTGCGTTTTTAGAAACTAGGAGTGCCATAGTAGATTTCCCTTAAGCAGCAGTAGAGGAAGTAAATACAAGAAAACACAAATTTGTCTATTTCTGTGCTGGTGTGATTACAGCTGAATGTTAAACTGATTCTTAGAAATGTGTTAGAACACTGGACATTTCAGTAAGCTTGAATCGAATATGTGTAAACAATGTGTCTTGCAAAAAGATTCTTAAATGTAGCAATAACTTACATTTCTCCCATTTTTATGATAGGAAATAACTTTGCAGATAAATATACTTAATATTTAGGTTTGTGTTTTACTTATTTACTTTTGAAACAGAAATGAAGCAGTAAAGAAAAAGCATTGTCTTGAGCATGCAACTTCATTTTTAGTGCTCCATAAAATTGTTCTTATTTTTGATGTAAAGATCTTGTTTCTATACTTTGCTTTTTAATCATGTATATAAGAACCAATCTTGACTGCTTTCTAATTTCTACTTTATTTCTTTTTGTGCATGCTCCCTTGCTCCTGCCATAAATATACTTCCATACACATGAAAGTGTATGTGTTCAGATAGATACTTCATGAAAAACAAGCCTGAGGTGAGCTCTTCACCCCAACTACCTGGTTCACCTAGAGTTGACTGCTATTAGTTTTTTTGTATATCCTTCCAGGCATGTTTTGTGTGTATAAACTAGTGTGTATATCTATATATTAATACATAGCTATTTTAAAACTCATACTGTTCTGTACCTTGATTTAAAATAGTGCAAAATTTGTTTTACTTTGCTAAATTTTTTTTGAAATTTAACTTGATCGCCTTTTGTTTGCTGATCCCACCTTAATTAATGTAACCTTAAGGAAAACAGAGGTTTTCTCTGTTGGATATGATTGTGGACAAAATGATTATTTGAGCCTTTTTGAGCTTTCCTTTTTTTTTTTCTTTCCACTATAAATCATGAGTCTGTTGCTTAATCCTTTTTCAAGGCAATGCTGAACACAGTAAAAATTAATCTGGACATCTTCATGATAACTTAAAATAGGATATTTACTAGGTGGCTTTGATCTAGCAAATATAGCACAACCATGGAATAGAACATAATTGGTACACTAATGCTGTTAAAAAGCTTGATTATTGGGGAATTTTTGTAGTATAAGTTGTGCTTAATTAAAAATTATTTGTTTCACATATCTCTTTGCTAATTGGAAATGTCTTTGCGCATTTTACAGTGTTCATCAAGTCTGCAGATTGTCCCTTTACAATTTTAATATTTGTAGTGGACGCTCTTAGAATAGCTTTCATTTTAAGGATTGTCAGGTCATCCATTTCGTTCTTCTAAAAAGGGAATGTGGGAAAGGTGGTCTTTTCCTTGAGTTCAATTAGAATATGAGGTTAGATCTAGAGGGGAAAAAAGATAAATTGTTTTCAGTAATTTATGAGTATTGCCCTAGAAAGTTTTAATATTTTCAGTGTTACATTGCTTTTCTTTCTGTGAAATATAAGTAGGCAGCATTGTGCAACTGCCAGCATTAATCATTGTAGTAACTGCCATTTGCGTGACTGCTCTGTGGCTTATCTCTGAGCTAGGAACTTTAAGTTTCATTTAGCAGTTAATTGTCATAGTAACCCTCTAAGGTTGATATTTTGCATTTAAGGACTGGAGCTCAGAAAGTTTCAGAGGTAATATACAATTTGGACAAAATAATATGGTTACCTGTGATTGGAAACCAGACTTCTTTGATCCCAAAAGCTGTCTTACTCTTTACTGTACTGGGGTTATATGAAAAGTTAAAGTTTTGATAGAATCATAATTGTTTTCTTTCTTCGTGCTGAGAAGGACTTTAAAGATCGTTTTAGTTTATGCCACTTAGCTGGCCAATGAAGAGATAGGTTCCAGGAGTAAATGGCCACAGTCATGTTCTTGGACTCATAATGAGATGATTTTTCGATAGAAACTCAGTGGAATTGTTTTGTTTTAATGCGGTTGAATGATTTTATAGAAACCTTGGTTTCAGTTTTAAAGGCTGAAAGGGAAAAACCTGTTTGTTGCTTGCATGATCCAACTCTGTCCACCCGTCCGTCTGTCAGCCTGTCTGCCATTCATCTCTCTGTTAAACCTAGAGAAAGGAATAGTTACGTTCTTTATATACTGCTTCAACTTCTTCAGTGTTTAATTTTGGTTAGTGGTCTTCAAGCTTATGTGGTGAAATGTTTGGAAGGGTAAGGGGGTTACAGAGTAATTGGTTCTGTGTTGTAGAGACTGGACCCGGAAAAAGCATATAATTACCCTGACTTCTGTAATAGGCTATCAGCAAGAACTCTGATTTTATCAAACCCTTCTTGTAATCCTTATCTAGTGAGATACTTACCTACGTGGTTCTGTGTATTCATTTTGTTTGTCGTTTTCTTCAGAAAAGGTCTGTTTTTCCCCCATTAAAATTCAGTAGGTGAGCACCAAAAGACAGGGCAAGAAAAAAAATCAAATAGAAATAACTTAATAATAATGCAATTCAATAGGACATGGCAGTTTAGGAGCAAGCATAAGAAAAGGGGTTGCAACAAAAAAAGACTACCATCTTTGTGTCAACTCTTTGAGCCATAGATTTCTTTCTTTCTTTTTTAAGTTTAATTTGTGGAATAGTAGAATTTTTCACTTTTTATATTATAAAATAATTAAATGGTAGAACATTTGGTAAGAGATATTCATAGAAAATCTGGAAAAACAGATAAGAGTAAAAAAAAAAAGTGTGTAATCTCTTCTACCATATATCTCCATAGTTTGCTCTTGCTCCTATTTTGAGATGGAGTGTCGCTTTGTCACCCAGGCTGGAGTGCAGTGGTGCGATCTCGGCTCACTGCAAGCTCCACCTTTGGGGTTCACGCCATTCTCCTGCCTCAGCCTCCCAAGTAGCTGGGACTACAGGCACCCGCCACCACGCCCAGTTAATATTTTGTATTTTTAGTAGAGACGGGGTTTCACAGTGTTAGCCAGGATAGTCTTGATCTCCTGACCTTGTAATCCGCCGGCCTTGGCCTCCCAAAGTGCTGGGATTACAGGTGTAAGCCACCGCGCCCGGCCTTTTTTAAGGAAGGAAAACATTTCAGAAAAACAGCAAAACAAATTGGTGCATTGCAGAGTGGTATGAATAAGATAGGTATGTGTTAAAATGGCAGTTGGACATCTCCTTTTTGGTAGAATACATAATAGTCACTTTTTTTTTCACCAGTTTGAAGTTTGTCATTGTAAGGTGCAGTGACATTAAGGTAATTAGGAAGTGTTTCTTAAAATTTTGTGCCCCGTTGTTGACATTTGTGTAGAAGAAAAGTCAACAATAACTATGTACGGATTGGCTGCCCCTTGACAGGTAAGAGACTGCATAAAAAATGGGATCTGACCATGAAACTGTTTATCTTTTCAGGCACCGCTAGCGGCTTCCCTAAGTGGCTATTGTTACTATTTCTTTGCCATCAGTAGATGTCTGTTTACTGATTTGGACTGTCACCTACTGAGTTCTATAATGGCATCGATTACATAAGCATACTGTATTGAAAAATATCATAACATATCCAAGAGTGATTTGTCTGTTTCTAGGACAGTTGTGCTGCTTTTACAAGCTAATTCAGAATGTGCAATTGTACCAAGGTGCGTTTTTGTTTTTATTTTAAGGAGTGGCATCAGATGATATTCTTGGTCCCCCAGAACTTAATTAAAGGGCATAGTTCCAAGACTGAATTATGTTAGGTGACTAAATCTTTTAGTATAGCAAATGGGAATTAAATTTTAAAGGAAGACATTGACAGCGTTCTTTTTTAACAAATATCTTTCAATTTATATTATTGATCTAAATTGTAGGTTAAGTGAGCCATAAATTGTTGGTGTTATTAAGCAATAAAAGATAAACAGAAAGAAAAGTTAGTGTTTTG